>NC_041396.2:160671074-160893574 GCF_900747795.2 Erpetoichthys calabaricus | reverse complement strand
AATACTTTTGCTCTAGGCTCAAATTCAATTGCATTCACACTAATACCAGCTGTTTTATGAAGTTCCCTGCAATTTCTTAATCCTTTTTTGCTTCTCAATTCAGAATACCATCACATTCTTCTTTATGTAGCCACAACTTTAATATTTTGTGTTCTGTTGTACTGTGCTAACATTTCTGTTGGAAAATGTGAGGACGAGTGTTGGTGTAACAGTAGAACCTATATGAGAAAATATCCAAGCAGCAGCTATTCGTATTAAAAATTTGCTGAAACTAAATGAAGGAGCACAAACTGATCTTAATCAAAATCTACTGTACTTTAAAGAAAGAGAGGCTAGTTCAAAAAAAAAAAAAAAAAGTTCAATATTGATGGAATAAGCTCTGGACCCTGTGATCCTGATTTGGATTGATGGGAATCAAAACAAATCAATACATAGATGGAAAAATAACTAAAAAAATCAATAAAAATAGCTTGAGCATCTGTATGTAAATCAATAGGCTATGACTTCACATACATTGTAGAGATTTACTTTATATTTTCAGTTTTAGTGTTTAATTATTCTTAAGGATACTTTCACTTATGAACCAAGCATGCAATACAATAATTACAGTGACAATGCAAAGTAAACATAAAATCTAATCTCGAAAAAGAAAATCTTCATTCAATGTAGACCAAAAACTAAAAAACTATACATGTACTGTATATACAGTATTTATATATGACTAGATCTTGTGCCCAAAAAAACGCTAGCAAAATCGTGATAAAGGTTTAGGTGGGTCATTTCATTAATTAATAAAATATACATGGAAAGGTGTGTTCTGGTACTGTAGAGTCAGAGAATACAAATATTTCCCACCAGGGCCTGGATGTGAGACAGAAAAAAAGGCAAGGATCAAGATGAGAAAAATAAGCGAGTGCCTAATAACTAAATCCCAATAAGACAATTAAAAAAATATATATAATAATCTCCCTAGAAAGATTCAATGCTAGTTAACCACACACTGCTTTGGGAATCTAGAAACTTGAACACTGTGGATTGCACGCCAACAGTTGATGATACCGTGACTAGGTGTATTCCTAACAGCAGCATAGCCACAGTAATAGAAAAATATTCTAAATGGCAGTGCCTACAATTGAAAACAAAACACAAAATGGTAGTGCAAAATTTAAACAAATTATTCATATAAATATAAAAACATGTGGAAAAATCATATTTAGGATGTTAAAAAAATACAAAATTACAGTATATTAGGATGAAGGTAAGGTGTACATAATACAAACAGAAAACAAAACAACACGCTTTTGGACTCTCTGGACCTTCTGGTACTTTTGTATCAGAGCATCACTTATAATGATTATTCCTACCTTATAGTCTTCAATATTCTGGCGTTCACTTCTTCCTCACCAAGCAATCCTTGCCTTTGTTCTTTCCAGTCTCATCTGATTGAGAAGGTAGGGGTCTTTATGAGCTTATGCCAAGAAGCATTTCTCACTCTGACAGTAAATACACATACACAACTACAAGTCCCAGGAGCCTTTTTCATTACCCTGGCTCCCCACATTAAGTACAGTGGACCCACAAGTACTCAGGCCTCTTCACTTTCTGCATACTTTGTTGTGTCATAGACAATTTTAAATGGATATATTTGCCATTTTTGTCTGTCATTCTACACCCAATAACCCAGAATGAAAAAGTGAACAAATGTTTTTGGAAAGTCTTGCAAATCTATTAAAACTAACAAAACTGAAATCTGTAATTTATATCAGTATTCAAAACCCTAAATCAGTGCTTTGCAGAAGCTCCTTTGGCAGCAATTCCAGCTTTGAGTCTTCATAGCTAAGTTGCTACAAGCTTTGTACAACTGGATTTGGGCAATTTATCCCAAGCTTCCGGACAGATTCTCCCAAGCTCCATTAGACTGGATGGGAAGAATTTGTAAATTGCCATTTTCAGGTATCTCTGTCTGCGGTGGGTTGGCACCCTGCCCAGGATTGGTTCCCTGCCTTGTGCCCTGTGTTGGCTGGGATTGGCTCCAGCAGACCCCCGTGACCCTGTGTTTGGATTCAGCGGGTTGGAAAATGGATGGATGGATGGATGGATGGGTATCTCTGTGGGTTATAAGTCTGGGCTTTGGCAGGGCCACCCAAGGGAATCTAAAGACTTGTCCTAAAGACAGTCCAGTGTTGTCCTGGTTGCTGATGAGATGGTCATCCTTTCAAAATGTTTTCCATCACATGAGAGGACTTCTAAAGTTCCGTTAGATGACCATTGGGTTGTTGGTCTCCTCTCTAACCAAGATCCTTCTTGGTAATTCCAAACATCTTTCCTTTTACCAATTATTGAGGTCACTGTGCCCTCGGGAACACCCAAAGCTTTAAAAATGGCTTTATACCCTTGCCCTGATGTACACCTCACCACAATTTTATTGTGAAGGTTTACAGAGAGTTCTTTGGACTTCATGGCTTAGATTTTCCCCTGACATTTAGTGTGAATTGTGGGACCTTATATACACCAGTGTAGGCCTTCCTAAACAATGTCAAATCAATTCAGTTTGCCACAGGTGGGATTCAATTAAGTTCTAGGGACATGTTCAAGGATAATTAAAGCAAACAGGGTGCACCTGACCATAATTTGGGGTCTGAATGCTTTTATGAATGAAAGCTTTGACTTTTTGATTTATGATAAATTTGCAAATCTTTCTGAAAACATGTTTTCACTTTGTCTTTATTGATTATTGAGTGTAGATTGAAGGGCACAAATTGCTAACTTATCCATTTAAAAATTAAAAATTCAATAAATCTAAAATAAAATTTGCAGAACATTGAGGGGTCTGAATGTTTTCTGAATTTACTGCATATAATAGATAGAGGGATAGACAGATACATAGATAGATAAGGAGGGTAAATTATAAATCTTTGCAAAAATAAAGCCTATGTTGCAATAAAGGGTTCCATTTACTCTAGGCAGAAGCTATGTGACCCTTACAGCAAAGAGGTCATGACACATTAGACTGATAAATATGCTTTAATATATCTCAAAGTACTTTATTTATCATTCAGCCATTTTTTATAAAGTTGAACATGATGCCATCACCTTGGCTGTTAAAATTTGCCCTTTTGTCCTGCTCTGTGCCTGAGCTTCCTGGATCATTCATATTTAAGTTTTTCAATATTAGTCTACTGGTGCCATAGTCCTCTTACTCTCCTGCCACTAGTCTCTCAGATTCCTTTCACATTTATCTGCAGTTCTGGCTATTTTTCAATCTATAGACTGGGTAGAAATTAGTGATTGATTAAGACATTCAGCACCAGTGCCATGCTACTGAGAGTAACAGATTCAAAAAGTGGAATCAGGAATACAATTCTGTGTGCTTTAAGTTTATTTATTTTACAGAGCACATCACAAAATGATGCTATGAAAGCATGCCATAATACAAATCAAAATAACAAAATAACAGTACAAGGTCAATTTACACAAGATGAAATGCATGATCCTATAGCAATTTAACAGGAAAAACATAATATTATGCTAAATAATACATATCATAAATTATAAAATTACTTGAAAGAATATAAATACTTTTCATACTAATTGTCACATGTTTACTAAATTTACTTATCTGGAATGTAAAGTATTGAAGGCTTTCCTCTGAGCCTACTAAAACTTACACACATTGAAGTAACTTCAGGTTGGTCTGTTGATGTCTTTTTTTAATGGCAGTACTTATACAGTGTGACCTTCATTCAGTAATTCAGCAGCAGTCATTATCATACTAATTACTCTATTTCCAGTCATGCTCAAAACCTGTATTACCTTTTGGTTCCAAATTAACATTCCTAATTATGTCTCATCTGTTAGTTTTACAACAGTTGCTCATGTCAAAATAAGTGACATTGACTTTCCAAGTTGATGCATTTGTTTGATGAGAATCTAATTTCTTTTTTGATGAATTACAAAAGAGCTGAATCATGAGTTAAAAGTACATTCTAAACCTTTTCCTTTTTTTTCATATAAAGTAAAACAATATCCTTTTTTACTTCAGTACACTTACTTTGATCAAATATCAGTATAACTTGTAGCACTTTGAAATGAATTTGCCTTAAGAGGGAGCCATGGTGTTACTGCTTCCTCTTGGATCCAGTGTCCTGGGTTCAAATCATACCACAAGACAGTGTGCACAGTTTGAATGTTATCCCAGCATCTGTTCTGAAAGGTTGGGAGGATTTGGGCAGTGGGCTTGGATCACAAACTTTTCTGGTTTTCTTCCCATGCTGGTTAAGTTCACTGGTGACTCAAATTTAGCTTTGTGCATTTTCTGTCATGACTGGCATCTTGTCCAAGATTCATTTCTGCCTTGAGCTTGACACTCTTCAGATGGGTCCTGGCTCCCAGTAACATTTAAATGGAATAAACAAGTTGGAGAATGTGATATGTTATGTTAATACACTAAAGAAAACCATCTCTACTTTTTAATCCTCAAACGCTGCTGCTGGGGGCCTTGTTTTGTTTTGGACGTGCTCTGTCTCTAGGTATGTCAGAGGACTGGAACTTTGTGAAGTGGTGTCCAGCCTCACCTGGGGAGGCAAAATAGGGGGGTGGGGGATAAGGGGGGGGGGAGAGAAAGGGAGCGAGCTATATCTAATCTATCCTTTTAATCCTTATAATTATAACTACCAACGTAACAATAGGCTGCATGGCAATAACTTGTGGGAAAATTGGAAATTAAGATTAAAGCTGTCTCAGTTCCAGTTGAGACTACAAAATAACATCAAAAATTCAGAATCAATGTCTCCATGATGGGACAATTAACTTTGTGAGCTGGAATGTTAAAGGCCTGAACCACGAATTAAAGAGAAAGAAAGTATTCTCTCACCTAACAGGTCTAAATGCTAATAAAGTATTTTTACAGGAGACCCACTTACTAAGCAAGCATCATTTCCGGCTGCAAAAAGACTGGACTGGCCAAATGTTCCATTCCAGCTTTACAAAGAAAACTAGAGGTGTGGGAATTCTCATACATAGAACACTCTCATTTGTAGCATCAGATGTAGTATCGGATCCTGAAGGGAGATATGTGATGGTCATGGGCAATTTATTTAACAGTAAAGTGATTCTGATAAATGTTTATGCACCCAATGTCGATGATAGGGAATTCATGCAAAATGTATTTGCATCCATTCCCAATGTGAACACTCATAAAATTATAATGGCTGGGGACTTTAATTGTGTTTTAAATCCATTCTTAGATAGGTCTTCTGTCACAGGGGGATGACATCTAACACTGCAAAGATAATTACACAGTTTTTAACTGACCACAACTTATCAGACCCCTGGTGGTTTCTAAACCCAAACTCAAGAACATATTCCTTTTATTCACCAGTGCATCATTACTACTGAAGAACTGATTATTTCTTTATAGATAATAATTTCTTGCCTACTATTAAATCTTGCAAGTACGGTGTTATTGTTATTTCCAACCATGCTTCTCTGATCTTGGAGCTAAAATCATTATGCCCCACATACTCATCTCACAGATGGCATCTTAACCCACTTCTATTAGCAGATGAAAACTGTACAGAATTTATATCAAAACAAATCAGTTTCTTCCTGGAGACAAATACATCCTCAGAGGCCTCTGTAGGAATACTCTGGGAAACTCTAAAGGCCTTCTTAAGAGGACAGATTATTTCATATCTTTCCCATAGAAATAAATTAGACACCAAGAAGGTATCAGAGCTAACCAGCAAAATAACTAGAATCTATATATATAAAATCCCTAAGTGTGTCCAGGTGTCCGTGTGTGGGTGTCTTCTGGTGAAGTGCGCATGCATGGGGCATGGTGCGATGCGCGATATTACTGTCAGAGAAAGTTAGAGGCGTTTTACGGAAATACAAACCAGTATTTCTGTGAGAGGAAATTAAAGGTACACAATACAGTGATGCATATTACAGCCACATACAAGCCAGTATTACTGTCAGAGGAGATTAAAGGCATATTACCGACGCGCACGCCTGTATTACCGCCAGAGAAAATTAAAGGTATATTACGGACGTACAAGCCAGCGGACGTACAAGACGGTATCCTTCAATAAGGGCGCGCACAAAAAGGCGAGCCTCAAAAGGGCAACCTTAATTGGGCGCAGCGAATAAAGGCGCGGTAAATAAAGATCTGCACCTTTGTTGCTCTTCACATATTCCAGAGCCATTTGAACTAAATTATCTACGAACGCCTTCATTCCCCGCGCTCAATTGAGGTCGCCCTTTTGAAGTTCGCCTTTTTGTGCGCGCTCTTATTGAATAGAGCCGTACAAGACAGTATTACTGTCAAAGAAAATTAAAGACACACAATACACGGCGGCAGCCCACGAAGAACAGTCAGCTCAGCAAGTAAACATCAACAAAAGAAAGGCTGAAAGAAAGAAAAATACGACCAACAAAAAGAATGAGGTCAAAGTCCCTTGCCATTTAATATTGACTGTTTCTACTAATGTTTATGCACTACTGTTCTAGCGCCCGTTATTGTAACGGGCTAAATGACTAGTAGATCAAGAACATGCCAGGTGTCCAAGTGAGGCTCTTCATTGGAAAAGGCAGGCTCTGCATTCAGAGCCCAACCTCTTAACAACTAAAGAAAATGAACAACTCATTTTTTAAATCAAGACAGCATTACTATGAACACGGAGAGAAAGCTCTTAGCTCAACAAATTCACAAGCCAGACGTTTGCAATGCAATCCTAGCAATCACCAACACGAATGGAGAGAAAATCATTGACCATAAAAATATAATGCACACATTTAGAGACTACTATAAATCTTTATATTCTACTGAGTTTAAAGAAGACAACACACAATCTAATGCATTTCTGGATACATTACAGATACCACAAATAGATACTTTTAGTGCAGAGGAGCTGGATAAACCTCTGGCGTTATCAGAATTACTAAATACTATAAAGTCACTTCAGAGCGGGAAAGCAGCAGGCCCTGATGGCTACCTTGTAGAATTTTATAAGAAATTCTCCACTCAGCTAGCTTCCCTCTTATTAGCAACATTTACATAATCTAGAGACAATCAAATTCTACGTCAAACTTTTCATGATGCATTAATCACTGTCTTTCCTAAACAAAATAAAGACTTATTACAATGTGCATCATACAGACCAATTTCACTTCTGAATAATAATGTTAAGATACTCTCCAAAGTCCTACCTAGAAGGATGGAGAAAGTGCTGCCTTCAGTAATATCACAAGATCAAACTGGATTTATTAAAGGCCGACACTTAGCTTCCAATCTTCGACACCTGTGTAATGTAATATATTCACCTGCAAAGTCAAACACCACAGAGATATTATTATTGTTGGATGCAGAAAAAGCATTTGATATGATTGAATGGAACTACCTTTTCACTAAATTAGAGAAATTTGGGTTTGGCCCGAGCATTTGTGCATGAATCAAATTACTGTATACCAATCCAGAAGCTTCAGTTTGTATTAACAACATTTGTTCAGACTACTTTAAACTAGAACGTGGTACCAGACAAGAATGCCCCTTGTCACCACTGCTATTTGCAATCGCCATTGAACAACTGGCAGTTCACTGTCGAAATGCTAATCAGATAAAGGGGATTATCAGAGAAGAACTTGAACAGAAAATTTCTCTATATGCAGATGATATGGTACTGTATATATCAGACCCACAAAATACAGTGCCTGCAGTCTTAACAGCACTTACAGAATTTCAAAATATCTCTGGTCTCAGAATTAATTTAAATAAAATTGTGCTCTTTCTAGTGAATTCACAAGCTTATAATATTAGATTGGACACCTTCCCTTTTATCATTGCAGATCAGTTTAAATACCTAGGGGTAAATATCACAAGTAAACATAAAGCTCTTTATCAACAAAATTTCGCCATCTGTATGGAAAAAATTAAGCAAGACTTGCATAGATGGTCAACCCTTCATCTCACTCTAGCTGGAAGAATTAACGTTGTTAAGATGAATATCCTTCCTAAGCTTCTCTTTTTATTTCAAAACATTCCAATATATATCAATAAATATTTTTTTAACCAATTAGATTCAACCACGACCTCATTTATTTGGAACTTAAAACAGTCACGTATCCAAAGAGCAACACTACAAAGACCTAAGGCAGAAGGTGTCATGGCTCTACCTAACTTTCAGTTTTATTACTGGGCAGCAAACATACAAGCTATAAAAACCTGGACACAAATAGATGAACATACACAGGCTTGGTCCGCAATAGAAATAAAATCTTGCAGTACTTCTTTATATTTCCTGCTTTGTGCCCCAATAAATGCAAGGTATCGCCAATATACTAATAACCCAATTGTGCTTCACTCATTCAGAATATGGAACCAATGTAGAAAGCATTTTAAGATGGAGAATCTTTTATCTGTGGCACTCTGCATGAGAACCACCTTTTTAAACCCTCACAAACATATGCAGTTTTTAATATCTGGAAAACATTCAGGATTAAATTGCTTAGAGATCTTTATAAAGACAACATCTTTGCACCCTATGAACAATTACATTCCAAATTTAACTTTCCAGAAACACATTTCTTTCACTATCTTCAAATTAGAAACTTTGTTAAACAGAACCTGTCCGATTTTCCTCATCTCGCACCTTCCTCTATGCTGGAAAAAATATTGTTCAGTTTCGAGGACTCAGACAGCATTTCTGCAATATATAAAATTATTTTACAGTCCCTCCCTTTCAAAGATCCAAGAGGACAATGGGAAAAGGATCTCTCACTCAACATATCAGAAAAATAGTGTAAGGGAGCAATGCAGATAATTCACTCGAATTCCATATGCGCAAAGCATACAATTATTCAACTCAAAATTATATATCGAGCACATCTGTCTCGCTTAAAACTGTCCAAAATGTTTCCAGGGCAAGATCCAACCTGCGAACGTTGCAATTAAGATTCTAGCCTCACTGGGTCACATGTTTTGGGCCTGCACCAAATTAACATCATTCTGGACAAAAATTTTTAAGTGCCTTTCAGTCAGCCTTGGTGTCACAATCCCTCCTAACCCATTAACAGGTGTGTTTGGTGTTCTTCCAGATGGGCTTAAAGTGGAGAAGGACAAACAAACTGTGATTGCCTTCACTACACTATTGACATGCAGACTTATTTTGCTAAACTGGAAGAACCCTAACTCTCCTATTTTAAGTCAATGGGTAACTGATGTTATATACTATTTGAAATTGGAAAAAAATCTAATTTGCACTTAGAGGATCTGTGCAGAACTTTTTCAAAACCTGGCAGGATCTAATGAACAATATTTTAGAATAAGCTCTTAAAGCACTGATGAAGTAGATTCTCTTCCCATTTCTTTTTCTTCTCCATTTATCTTTATCCGCCTATTAAACTCATCAGTTTATTAATTTTTACTAGCTTTAAGTTTTACTCCGTTGACTATGCTCTCTTTCTCACGGGTGGGGGTTGATTTGTTTTCAATCCTATTTTTTATAAAAAATTGATCTATTTGTATGGAATGATGACAATAAAATCAATAAAATAAATATATATATATATATAAAATAAATAAATAAATGAAGAAAACCATCACACGTTAAGCACATGAATAAACCCAGTCAGAGATTACAATAGGATAATTTGTACATTTTGGCTTTTTTATCGCATTCATATGAGGAAGAGCACCATGTTTTCAGAGTTCTTAACTTGTTAAATCATAGTTTCAGGATTTAAGTACTAATTCAGGATTGTATATTTTTTGTGCATCCATATGGGTTGTTGTTGCTGATTGTCCTCCTTTATCTCAAAAAATGTTGAGGTTATCTTGAATGGTAAATGACTTGGCCCAGTACCTCACAGAACTTGGATTATAGGTTTATATGCCAAGTTAGCCACCATCTGTGTGAAGTTTATACTGTACTAGCAAAATACCCGCGCTTCGCAGCGGAGAAGTAGTGTGTTAAAGAGGTTATGAAAAAAACAAAAGGAAACATTTTAAAAATAACGTAACATGATTGTCAATGTAATTGTGTTGTCATTGTTATGAGTGTTGCTGTCTTTTATATATATATAATATACACACACACACATAAACATATATATACATATACATATATATATACATATCTACATATACACATATCTACATATACATACGTATATACACATATACACATCCACATAAACATATATATACATATACAAATTTACATATCTACATATATATATATATAGACATGCATATATACATACATAAATTCACATATATATATATATATATATATATATATATATATATATATATATATATATATATATATATATATATATATATACATATACTGTATATATACATATCTACTTATTGGCTCCTGTATTTAGGATATAGCAGGTTGGATAATGGACGGATGGACATTTGTATGCATAGCCCCATTTGCCCGTTTTCGTTTTTTTTTCTTTCTTCAGTAATATTTCAGCAAACCCGGAGCTTGTCAGTTCAAATCGTGGTACTGACACCACTGTGTGACCCTGAGGAAGTCACTTCACCTGCCTGTGCTGCAAAAAACGAAAGTAATGTAACAAATTGTACCTCAGATGTTGTAAGTTGGTGGAATAAAGGCATAAGTAATATAGATAAATATGTATTATACACATAGGAACTATTCATTTATTTTCAGTTAAGTCATCTGCAGCAAACTTTTATAAATGAGGGTTTCTGATTTTTAGATGGTGCAAACTGTTTCTTCTTCATTGACGTTTTCTCTTGGAGAGCTTTTTTCATTTCATTGAAAATGAAAGCAGCAGCTGCCAAAATATGTAGCTTTCTTATTAATTTTTCAACATTGTGTAAAATAAATGTATAAAGTAACATAAAAGGTTTAAATACTGGTTATCCTTTTACAGTTAAATATTACTAAAGAGATACAAAAAAAGTAAAATGGATATGTTCTTTTTCTTTAAGGAGATTAAATATTACGAAGAAAGAAAAAAAAAAATTAAACAGCCAAATGGGGCTATGCATACGAACTTAAAAGGTTTAAATAAAACAGAAATATATATTTTATTTTTACTTGCTTAACTTGTGGAGGGTGTATCCTGTAGCAAAGCCCTAACTTTTTTCGTGAAAGCCCGTTTCAGTAAATAAGTGTTAAAAACAGGTGTAAAGATATTGACAATAAGCTACGCAAACCCAGGAAGACATGGAATCGTTTAAATCAAGTATCATTACATCTTCCTTTCTTAAAGAGAAGTAAGGCAGTACTTATAAGCTTACATATTTATATATAGACATATATATATATATATATATATATATATATATATATATATATATATATATATATATATATATATATATATATCTGAAGCCGTGCAAGCACACTCTTGAGAATGCAACGTATAGTTGTACAGAAGAAAAGCAATCTTGCCTGAAATGAATGGCAACCTTTTGTAGGTCTATGAAGTTAATTTAAACTTTAGGTTTACACGGTGCTTTCTTTCCGAAGTACCTGCACTCATGAATATGTCTGTATATGTCAGTCGGTCAAATCCACGCGCTTCGCACCGGCGAAGTACCGCTTTTAAATTTTTATTAAGAAGAAAATAAAACGTTTTTAAATTGAGGGAAAATATACTAATAACAGTTTGTTAAGGATCAGTTTTTTTGTGAAGCTGCCTTTACTCGAGTGATCACTTCGACCTGACTTGGTGGCCAAGTATAAGCGTTACCTGGTAGCTAACCACTCATACAATCAGATTGTGAATCAGACTACGAATGCCGTGAATGTAATTACACACTCACTGCACTTGCTTACGGTAATCGAACCTCGGACGTCAGCGCTAGAGGGGCTTAGCAGCGGTGAAGTATTGCTTTTAAATTTTAATTAAGAACAAAAGAAAACCTCAGAGGTTCGATTCCCGAAAGGGAGTGAAGTGAGTGTCCGGTTACCTAGCAGGTAATGCTTATGGTTGGACAGCAAGTGACGTAACATCAGCCACGGTGCCTTCAGTTGTGAGAAGCAGATCATAGAATGATTGAAAATAGTTTTGCATTTACCTTTTTAGTAAAAGGTGAGCTTTTAAGCCTGAGAAATCACCCCGTAAATGCAGACGTTTAATTGCACATGTGTTAATATGTATGGTTACACAGTATTAAAAGACAGTGAAGAACGTGATTTACCTTTGTTCCCGCGTTTGATAAAAGGCGAGCTTTTAAGCCTGAGAAATCACCCCGTAAATGCACACGTTTAATTGCACGTGTTAATATGTATGCTTACACAGTATTAAAAGACACTCAAAAATTAACGTCATTTACCATCAGCCACGGTGCCTTCAGTTGTGAGAAGCAGATCATAGAATGATTGAAAATAGTTTTGCATTTACCTTTTTAGTAAAAGGTGAGCTTTTAAGCCTGAGAAATCACCCCGTAAATGCACACGTTTAATTGCACATGTGTTAATATGTATGGTTACACAGTATTAAAAGACAGTGAACAACGTCAGTTACCTTTGTTCCTGCGTTTGATAAAAGGCGAGCTTTTAAGCCTGAGAAATCACCCCGTAAATGCACACGTTTAATTGCACATAGTGTTAATATGTATGCTTACACAGTATTAAAAGACAGTCAAAAATTAACGTCATTTACCTTCGTTCCCGCGTTTGACTCGTGCTGTAAATCTCTTCCTTGTTTTTAGTTCACGTGATTACGTAGGAGGCGTGATGACGTGATACGTGACTCCGCCTCCTCCATTACAGTATATGGACAAAAAATATGTTCCAGTTATGACCATTACGCGTAGAATTTCGAAATGAAACCTGCCTAACTTTTGTAAGTAAGCTGTAAGGAATGAGCCTGCCAAATTTCAGCCTTCCACCTACACGGGAACTTCGAGAATTAGTGATGAGTGAGTCAGTCAGTCAGTCAGTCAATCAGTCAGTCAGTCAGTCAGTCAGTGAGTCAGTGAGTCAGTGAGGGCTTTGCCTTTTATTAATATGTATAGATATCCTTATTAGGACATTAGAACAATCTAGATAAGAACACTGCGGTGGGTTGGCACCCTGCCCGGGATTGGTTCCTGCCTTGTGCCCTGTGTTGGCTGGGATTGGCTCCAGCAGACCCCCGTGACCCTGTGTTCGGATTCAGCGGGTTGGATAATAGATGGCTGGATAGATAAGAACAGGCCATTCAACCCAGCAAAGCTCGTCAGTCCTATCCACTTAATTCTTCCAAAATAACATTAAGTCTAGTTTTGAAAGTCCCTACAATCCAACTGTCTACCACACCATCTGATAGCTTATTCCATGTGTCTAAGGTTCTCTGTGTAAAGAAACACTTCTTAATGTTTGGGCAAAATTTACCCTTAACAAGTTTCTAGATGTGTCCCTGTGTTCTTGATGAATTCATTTTACAGTAACACTGTTGATTACCAGTTACTTGTATTAATTCTCTTCATCATTTAAAAAACTCCAATCATGTCTCATTTTGCTTAAAGTTAAAAGGCTCAGCTTTTTTTAACCTTTCCTCATAATTCATCCCTCTGTACGCTGAAATCAGCCTAGGTGCACTTTGCTGGACTCTGGACCTCTGGCGCTGTTATATCTTTTTTAAAGGATGAAGACCAAAACTGCATATAGCAATCCAGATAAGGTCTAAAGAGTGTATTATAAAGCACCAGCATAGCCTCCTTGGATTTGTACTCTACACATTGTGCTATATAACCTAACATTCTGTTAACCTTCTTAATGGCTTATGAACACTGTCTCACAGTTGATAGTGCCAAGTCCACTACGACTCCCAAATCTTTCTTATTGTGTATTCAAACATTACATTTCTAATTCCTATGTGTAATACATTAAATTTCATCTACCACAAATATTCCCAAGTCTTATGTTTTCCATGTCCCCCTGTAATAAATCAACAGAATCGAAACAATCTGCCAATCTGCCTAGCTTGTTATCATCTGCAAACCCTAAGCAGCTTGTTATTTATATTCCTATCCAAATTATTTATACAGTGTATATATTAAATTTATACTGTGATCTTCAGCGCTATATAAATGTAATGAATTATTATTATTATTATTATTATTATTCTGGGAACACCAGTTTTCCCCTACATCCTAAAAGCATTTTATTAGATCAACAGGATGTAAGTAGCACACTTCATCTAAAGTGAACTTCACATACTGTATAATTGTTTAAAATCTCCTCCTTTTTCAATACAGTAACCTTTAAAAAGTGTATTTAACTGAAGTAAATTCAGTTGCTGCTGCTATCAGGAATTACAGTATATATGTGATACCTATGGCATTGTGGGGTTGTCTAAATTACACAAAACAGTGGGAGATTTTGCAGGGGAAAAGATCCTTTATTTTACATTGAGGATTTTGTGTAGTATAGAAAGAGAAGAATTCCAGTTTGCCCAGTAGACAGGCAGCCTGTTGAGAAAGAGGCTACAGATGGAGAACATGTATTGTACTGCATAGGTGCATTCTCCAGTACTGGAGAAAAACAGCTAGTATGTGATACTAAAGAAACAACCACCCAGGAGACTTTTTATAATTCAGTACGTTTTATAAGCTTGTTATGTAAAGTGGGGCAAAACATTCAACGTGTTTACATTGTAGATGACAGCATGCAGTGATTGGTATTCAATCCAGGATTGAACAAGGATCCTCACATGGTCAAGAGGCCAGTGCAGTGGAAGGACTGAGGGAGATGAACACTGATGAATATTTTTTCCAACCAATATGCTAGATGCCAGTTTCCCTGGATTAAGATTCCCATATGGACAACTGCCGGGCATTCTGGAACCTGTAGTCCTGAGAGGCAGTTCTATTGTGTTCCATGGGAACTGCCGGTGGATGATGATTGGATTCACAATCCCTACTTTATGGGACTTCTGATTGACCCGGAAGTATTTCCATCAGGTCATGCCCCAGAACCAGAACTACTCCCTGTGCCAAGATAAAAGAAGGTGAGTTAGTGTTGGGTGTGGACAAAGCTTGCCTGGGAAAAGTGGAGCAGAATAAAAGAGAGTATAGAAGACTTGTGTTGGTTTATGTCACTTTTGAAGCCTTTGTGCGAGGTATTTGGTGCAAATAAACCTTTTATTTATCCTGGGTCTTGTGTCTTTTAGGTTGTGTCTGGGGTTTGGGGTGGTGCAATGCCTCCTAGAGGTCACAAAATATTCATTCTAAAAGTTTTAATAAGAAGTCACTTTGTCATGCACTCATCTGAATTCCAATAGAAACTATTCTGATTGACTCACAAAAAGAATTAGAGATACTGGTTAATATCTGACATGCTGTATGAGCAGTCACACATAAAGTCTCCAGAATGCCACCTAGTATCAGCAGATGGGATGGATGGACAGCAGTGAAATTAGTTTAAAATATTTCAAGATCACAAAAGTGAGGTAATTGCCTACAAAAAGATGTGCTATTTTAGCTTCAAAAAGCTTTCCTGAGTTTAATAAGAAAATTTACAGAAACAGAAGTGGTATGGTGGTTAGCACTGCTGTCTCACAACTCCTAAGGTCTAGGTTCAGCTCTCAGCTATGTGAATGTTTGTAAAGGGTTTGCATGTTCTTCCCAAGTCTGTACTTGTTCCCAACTGATAAAAGTAGAGTGAACTACCTCATTGTCTACACAGTGAAAATTAATTTTGTTCCAATCAGCAATAGTAAATATTACAAGCACGATAATACATCCAGCAATGACAGAGAACCAAAATGCAGTGCTCATAACTGTCTGTGACAACTCAGTATAGAAAGCAGCATAATGAGAACAATCAGAACTCAGTAGTGTATGGAGTGTATAGAACAAAAGGGTGTCATTGCAGCATCCCTAATGTGTAGATGTTACCATATAAGACATCACAGGATTTATCTCTAACGTAAGCAGCCAGCTCTGCCATATCTTCCAGAAGACAATCCCAATTGCCACTTATTTTAGAAGTCTCAAGCAGTCATTTGTCTTGCTATCTTCTTCCAAGCAGTGCGTGCAGACACTCTCTTTGAAGCTTTCAAAGATGAAGATCATTGCCTAAGGTTACTGCTTGAATTTTAAGCATAAGGAAGTGACTCTGGGGTGGGCTGCATTACTGGGCATTTAATCTTCCATCTTGTCTAATCATACTCCATCTTAAGTCTTTGATCTCTATAAAGAGGCATGCAGAGATTGGCATTCATCTCAGATTTAAATGTTAAAGATGGCAAAGTTCACAACTGTTTTCCCCATATCCATATCTGTACCCAACCCTAGATAATCATAGCCCAAAATCTAGACTTAAAGAAAACAGAAGGACAAGAATAATAAGGGAGCAGGACATAAGACAAGATGGCGCCATCTTTTTTAGGTTCTATAGCAGTGGTTTTGAAGTTCAATCCTGGGGAACCCCATAGCTGCAGGTTTGTATTCCACCCAATTTAATAATGAGTGTGCCATCTTACTTTTAATTGATCTAGCCCACAACCACCCCTTAAACAATCATAAATATTTGTATTGTTTGAAATAGTTTAAATGTTTATGCTTCTTTTTTCTATTTTCACTTTAATGTTTCTTTAATTTACTAATTTCTGCAGAGTTTGCTATCTTAATTGTATCCAAATGCTGATGATTATCACTAAGAGTGTAGACATAGGTGCAGAAAACATTCAAAATCAAAGTCAAGCTGTTAGTGCACTGCCATTTTTACCTGTCTGCTCATTTTCCATGATCAATTTTTATTTTATTTGTTAAAGTTGAAAATAAGCCGATATTTCAAAGTGAAAAACAATATGTGACTTATACCTACATGGTGCCCCACAACTTAATGTCACAAGTCACGTGCCATACCACCAGGAACTGCAGCCACGCCAAATGACCACACCACCATACACAATTAAGGGAGTGCATCACAAGTCTCTGAACATAAAATATTTTACTATGGAGGCAGCAGATTCCCATTATGAATGCATTTGCTGGATTCTCCATTAATCCGTGATGCGACAACTCCAGAAGAACCAAGTTGTAAAAGGTAGGCAGTCTTCTCTTCAGCATAATTACATCAGAGGTCTAATTATTCTGCCTAGAGTCAAGAAAATGTTTATCAATTACATTGATAAGACATAAGAATTTGAGCACAGGGCACTGACAGAGCAAGGCCTGAAACATCTGAGAGGGCAAGAACATGTGGCAATAAAGGAACTGACAGCCCTGAACAGTGAGCAAAAGCTTAGAGACCAGAATGCCAGCACAGCAGGACAAAAACCATACATACTGTATTCATGAATGTACCGGAAGCATCACAGCAGCGTAAGTGACAGGGGGGATCTGAGCTAAGGCCCATTAAATGTAGCTTATGAGGAATAAAGTATAATCTGTGTACAAATTGAATAAATTGATGATTGGGGTTTTTTGATGAAAACTTGATATAAGTGGGGATAAAGTGAGATACTGGGACCTCTGAGAGATGGAGGTTTATAGGAAGTATTACGTAGCTGGATGGAAAGGACTGAGAGTTTTTCTGAGAGGAGAAAAAGGAACTAGCAAAAGAGAATGATAGGGTAACGGAGGTGTAAAAAAGACACCATGTGTCCTAGGCAGTGAAGGAAGCAGCAGGTTGTAGAAAAAGGTGATGTCAAAGCAAGACTGAAGATTCTGGATTGATTCAAGGTCAGGATCCCCAAACAGATCACCCATGGCCAGATATTACACTGCCTCCAAACAGATAGGACACTTAGGCAATCACCTAAAAGTAAAGCATGCTATTTAAAGATAGTCCATTTGGGAATGTTTCCTAACTTCTTTTCAGTTTTGCAACAAGTTTGTAGTGCATTCATTTTAATGGGTTCTAAGCAGAGTTTGGAGGTTCTGAATTTTAAATTGGCACACACAAATTAATTTAATGTGTAGGGGAGTACAATTTCTAAGTTAAGGGAAAGCCAAGCTGGAGGGATTAATGGGTTTATTCAGCACCAAACTGGACATTAATATGTAAACCCAGTGATAAAATGCCAAATCAGGCAATGGCACTCTTGCATCAAACCTATTCTGGATTAAAACAGCAAGTTTCAATCTGGGTCCCCCGTTGTTCCAGAATCTGTCTGCTCATTAAAAAAAAAGATTTCCTACAAGTGAGCAGACAAATGACTATGGCACTAATGTCATTGGTCCCCATTAGCTTCAGTGTTGTTACCATTTAGATACAACCAAAGAAGGAAATTCTGTAGACAACGGTAAACTAACAAGAAAATGTCTCAGGAAACTTAAGCATTTGAAATTTTGGGAAAAATACAAATATTTCAGAATTTCATACAAAAAGAATAAAAACAGATAACTCACTAAATAATGAGATTGACTAACAATAAGAATGGTTCACTGATTATAAAATTGATGGCCATAAAAAATCTAGCCACAGGGATGAATTTGGGAAACACTGGCTGACAGGATTGTCTTATAGGCTAACTGATCTAAAATATCCTGGCATCAGGGCATGAACCCTCTGATAAGCTGCCAGGGTGGGTTTCTGCTTTCTAGCTATTCATTGCATTATTTTTGAAAGCTTTCACACTTACTGCATATTTTCAGAAGTGCCAAAGATTTCTGCACAGTATGGTATACAGATGGATGGATAGTTTTTCAGTATTACATAATATGGAAAAAAGGGTCTCCAAAGAACAGGTTGATGTCTTTATCCAAGGCAACTTACTACATTTGAGAGATACAACTGATCACATTTCTATTGTCTTTTCAATTTCAGCACAAGCAAGTTATGAGTGATTTGTTCATAATCACAAAGTGTCAGTAGCAGCATTTGAACCCACAACCTCAGTGTCTGAAGTCCATAACTAATACACCACACTGCCTACATTACAAGATTAAACATATTTTAAAACGAAAAGTACAAATACCTCCTCAAAATAAAAAGTAATTATTTATTTATCCATTTTTCAAGCCCAGTTAGTCCTCCCTAGGTTTGCACAATAGTAACCAAACCTGAATGAGATGCCAGTACTGTTTATGTTACTGTTTATTTATATATATATAAATTTATAATTATTATGTAATGAAGACTTAAAAAGGTAAGAAATTCTTGTGTAAATTAAAAAAGAAAGCATGCCATCCAAAGTTAAGCCTAAAAGTTTGCCGCATTATTAAAACTATGCTGTATTGCAAAGTGGGATTGGCTCCAGCAGACCCCCGTGATCCTGTAGTTAGGATATAGCGGGTTGGATAATGGATGGATATATTGAATATTCCTATTTCTGTTATTAGGAATATTGTATATTCCTGATAAAACTCACTTTTGAGAGTTGATTAAACCATATTGTACTTAAACAGAGAAGGATACTCTAGTGTTCTACACACATTTCAGGCAGTGAATGAGTTCCACAGAGCTGTTATTTTGCTACACTGCATTACACCTAACTGAGCAGGCACTGGCCACAAGTGCTGTAGTTGGAAAATAACTACCACAAAAAACTGAAGCATGTAATGGCCATCATCATTAATCATAAGCTGAAAATGCACAGCAATCTAATCCAAGCAGCCTGGACTAAGAGGTCCACTAGTGTTTCAGCCTTCTTAATAATGTATATTGATCATTGAGCTCTGTGACTGATTACATGATTGTAATTGAAAGAGGCACTTAATGACCACATTTGCAAAAACAAAAGTGGAATTTAGGGAAAGTGGCAAGTGCAGAAATAGTTTTGATCAATTATTATGCACCATATCATTATTAAACAATGTCGTCATTAAGACAATAGGTTACACAATGAAAGCTAGTTTTAAAAATTATAAAATGATGCCTTTTCCAGTTTGCTAAAATCCTTGCTACACCATGAGAAATTGCTCTTTCAAACTTTTACTTCCTATTGTCCCTGAGTGGTTCATTAATTTTTAATTAAGTGCTTGCATTCCCTTATTGCTCCTTAGGTCCAGTATGACAAGTTTTTTTCTGTTGTCTGCTTAAGATGTTATAGAACAATGGAAAATAATGCATTACGCATTTTCATACTATGAGTTCTGATGTTCCTACATTGATGGATTAAAAGCCAGAAGTCTGCATGACCATCATCATCAAGTCCTTCCAGTGGGAACCCTAAATACAAAGAGGACTGATCATTTATGCTAGGTAGAATGCCCAGAGGGGGCTGGGTGGTCTCGTGGCCTGGAACCAGCCATCTGGAGTTTTTTTTGTTTTTTCTGTCGCCCCTGGCCATCGGACCTTACTCTTACTCTATGTTAATTAGTGTTGCCTTATTTTAATTCTTACTTTGTCTTTTATTTTTCTTTTCTTCATCATGTAAAGAACTTTGAGCTACATTATTTGTATGAAAATGTGCTATATAAATAAATGTTGTTGTTGTTGTTGTTCACTGATTGACAAATTTATTAACTCATGCAATTATGGTAATTCCACTACATGTAAAGGTCTGCCAGTTTAAGTGTCGCACAATTAGTTAATAATGATGATTCGACAGTCAAACATGTCAACTACTACACCACAAGGCCTTGAACTGTTCATCTTTACATTAGCAGGTTACGGGGTATGACAGCCTCTCTAAGAAACATTAGTTAGGCAAAAATCAACCCTGAACAAGATCTCGTAGGACAGACACACCCACACTTACTAATATCAGACCACTTCGGAGTCACCTATCTGTATATCATAGATATCATTTGTATATGGGAGGAAACGAGAGAATGTGAGGAAATGGAAGAATATTCAAGCTTCTCAAAGACAGTAACCTGGCTAAGAAGTGAACCCTGGTCCATGGTGTTGGGAGGCAGCAATACTAATGAATTTTCCTAATGAGTGAGTCTTTATGTGCAACTTTTCCATTTTAGCTTTGTCTATTATTCCAATTATTCAGTTTTCTAATCCCATTTATTCCACATCAGGGGGAACTGCTGGCCCAAATCCATAGCAGCAGGAAGAACAAATGGGGTACCTGAAGGATGTGCCACACAGACATGTGAGGATTATGCAAACTCCACATAAACAGAGATGAGCTGGGATTCAAACTCAGTTACATCAAGCTGTAAGAGAACAGTGCTGGCATCATGCCAACTGTTGGGACTTAAGATATTAATCAGCTTCATTGCTGCTGTATACATTAAAATGGTTACCATCAACAGAGAAGAATGATGCGCACTTTCTTTTTTAAAAGTCTCTATCAAGCCCAAAAGATGCTTTGTAGTCTACTGTTATCATTAAAACCAGAAAATTCTCTCAGCAGTGGGCATAACTGTCTGCTGTCTTCCTGAAGTCATAATGCTTATTGCTGATTAAATTTAGAACACTCCAGTTAGGTGCAAATGTTTCATTGTGACCAACCCATTGTTTGCCTAAGTACAGGGATAAGTTAATTCTCTTTTGTTTTTATGTTTTTCTTTTTTTCTTTTTGCTTGCTAGTCTTCCCTCGTCTTAAAACCTCATTTCACTGATAGTTTGTAATTTCGCTTGGTCAAAGCAGATGCTGCTACTGCCCAATTCATTTAAGAGGGAAAGAGTGGTGGAGCAGAAGCTGAAAGATGTCAATCCTGGATGGGCATCTGAGAATTGTGACAAAATAGAATCCAAAGACAATTCTCTGCCCTGCTTTAATTGAAGTGAGGTTCTGTTTTGTATTGCACCTTTGTATCTTTAGAGCTCCTTCTCTTTCTTTGTGAATTCCACTGTAGTGAGTGAATGACATTTATCTTTTTTTTTGACTATAGAACATACAAAGTGTAACAACTTTAAAAATAATGTCCAGCAATGTTTGTAGTAATGCAAAAAGTGTTTTGGATTTTTTATAGTGAAATTTGCTTACTGTTTTTCCAGTACTGGTGGGAACTACCACCAGTTGTAAAGGTCCAATGTGTCTGAGACAACCTATGTTCAAAATGTTACTGCACTGTTTTTTCTTAGGGAACTGCACTCCTTTAATGTGAGTAGTACCTTCCTTAGTATGTTCTATAAATCTATGCTGGCCAGTGTGATGGTGTGCTGGTCCTGTAACATCACTTCAGGAGAGGTCCACTGAATCAACAAACTAATTAAAAGGGCAGGCTCAGTTATAGGATGCAGTCTCGTCCCCCTGGAGGTAGTAGCTAATTAGAGAATTAAAACAAAAATGAGTGCCATTATGAACAATTCTGCACATCCTCTCTCTGACACACTAACACTGAGACTTTCAGCCAATAAATGATTCAGTAGAAGTAAGTCAAGAAGCACTACTGGGACTCCTTTATACCAACAGCAAAACATTGGCATAATGCCTCACTGTGACTATCTATCTATCTATCTATCTATCTATCTATCTATCTATCTATCTATCTATCTATCTATCTATCTATCTATCTATCTATCTATCTATCTATCTATCTATCTATCTATCTATCTATCTATCTATCTATCTATCTATCTATCTATCTATCTATCTATCATTAAGTAAGCACTGAACAGCAGCCTGATGCATTTAGTATCCCTTATGTGTTCATATTTTCTAATATGAATGGCAAATCTCTCCTGTGGGCTTTTTTATGACAACATGGCAGCACACATTATTTAGCAGCTAAGTCTTAGGCTAAAAAAAATCATTACTCTTAAAATTAGTTAAGGAAAATATCCTAAGTAGTTAGAGATCTTAGGCAGCATTTTCTCGACTGAGACTTTTGTTTGTATCTTGGCTTAATTTTGTCTTCCTGGTTTTCATTTCAGATTTGATTCTCATGTCAGCCCCTCTGTACTTCTCATCTCCTAATTCCTTCTTGCAAAACATGCCCGTGATTCATAATTTATTACAATTGATAAATTAATAATTATTTACTTTTTTTACTGAGTTTGATAAATTAGTAAATGAAACATATTCTAATATTCTCAAATATTTCTTCCCATCTCTTAATTTCCTTATTATTTACTGTCAATTAATAGCAGCAGTATACTGTATAATCTAAAGATCTGAACTTTGACTGCCATTCTTTGTGTTACCTAATAAAATAAATTTTACTTAGCCACTGAGCAGACAAAACTGAAAATGAGGAAAGAGGCAAAAGATGATCCAGAAACTTACATTAGAAGAAGTTCTCTCTTTTTGACTTAGAAACTTGTTATAACTCTTACAATGGCCAAAGTCAACACCACTAAAGCAATTTTAATGTGAGTTGCTTATATAAAAGAGTATAATAAGCTTTAGCAACACTCATCTCCCCTAGAGAGTAACAAGCTTCCCTCAGTAATTTTATTCATTACTAGCCAACCCGCGGTGTAGCATACGCCGCATAATTATTTATTGATGGGTGAACACTTCCTGAAAGACACAGTTGTCCAGATGGGGTGGGTTTGAGGATACGACTGTGAGTGAATGAAAAGATGGAACTCTGGAGAGAGCAACATACAATTGTCCGTGACTGAAAACTGGTTTTGGCAGATACAGGCATATCTTTTTGAAAGTTTGTCCCTGCGCCTTATTAATTGTCATTGCAAAGGCCAATCTAACAGGAAATTGTCTGCGTGCAAAAGTAAAAGGCAAATTTGAATCTGATGGGGTCAGGGAAATCCAGGGAATAAGGACAGTTTGTGATTGTGACAGCAGCTGTGATTGTTTTATACTCTAGTACATCACAGTGAATGCTGGTAACAGTCAGTCTAGTGCCTTTACAGAGACTTCTTGCTGGCATGAGGTTTCTGAGAAGCATGACGACTGAACCAATTTTAAGTTTGAGTTTATGTGGAAGCATGCCAGTGGGAGTAAGACTGCTAAGAAATTCTTCGGGGAATGAAAGTTGATGTGTGGGATCGTCTGTGACGATGGAGTCAACGCTGGTGAAATTTACTTCGTCGGTAGGGATAAGTTTCAGTACCTGTTCATTAAGGTGTAGCGAGTCTTCGTTGGTGACGCTTAATATAGCTCGCGTACTGAGTTGTTCTGGAGTCACAGTTGAGAAGTTGATGTCGCCACATAGTTGTTGAATGGTATCAGAAATAAAAGGAAAACAATGTGAAGGTAATGTTGCAGGTGTTCCATTTTTCCTGTCTTGCAAAATCTTGTTTGTGAGGAAGAGCTGTCATATTTGTCATCAGTGTAAGTACATGCATGTGACACCACAAAGGTTGCTTGTTAATGCAAACGGCGACAGTAAGTGCTAGAGTTGCTGGGCGGGGCTCTGTAGTGTGTACCCCATGACGCGGAAGGAGTGTTAGAGTTGGCGGGCGGAGCTCTGTCTTGCGTGCGCACGTATCCCATGGTTGGGCGACTTGGTGGATTATATATAGAAAAGCAGCCGGAACCGAAAAGAACAATGAAAAGTCAACGTGGCTCAGAGGTGCATGTGGACTGTAGCAGAGACGAAAGCGACTGAGGCGGTGTTTGGTGAGGTGCTGTGTGCCTCAAGAGCGAGGGTGGACTTGGTGCGTATCCCATGGTCTCTGTCTTGCGTGCCATGGTTGGCTGCTTAGTGAATTGTTGGTGGGCGGGGCTCTGTGTGTTGGTGGGCGTGGCTCTGTCTTGCATGCGTCTTGCTTGCCATGGACTTAGTGAATTATAGTATATATAGAAGATTAAAATATTTATAACAACAATCAACTGATTTGTTCCCCAATTTTCTGTTATATGTTCAATGTCATTTCTTTACAAGAAAAGTATTGCTTCTTGCAGTATATGAAATTACCTTTATGCCAGGTGCTGCAAACCTCATTGAGATAGGTCTATGAGTGTGCCACCTGAACATTCCAGTTTAGTGATGGGGTTTGAACGGTACAGCCCAAATTCTGGGCAAATTCTTTTTTTAATTATACATCTGCACTTATGTTTTGAACTTTTCCCTGTCAAGACATTGAAATGAAAGTTAGCCAAGAGATAAAAAAGTCCAGAACAAGTTGCGCTCATAAAAATAGAGTATTATCTATATATATAAATGACAATGTGTGTATGTATGTATGTTTCAGCATCACTTCCGAACGGGTGGAGCAGTTTTCATGAAACTTGGTACACATATTTCTCATTGGTCAACTAAAAATACTGTAGGGCGAAATCAACCCTAACCCACCCCCTTCTGGGTAGGGTGGGGGGTGATCTTGTGGTCTTCTATGCATGTTATCATCCAGTTGACACTCAGAACGACCACCAGAGGGCAAACTGGAGGTGACTGCCAGCATTCTTTATGTTTGAGCACTACTGCTTGTCTGTTACTTTTGAAATTAAATATAGTTGGCCGGTTCCGAGCGTCAACTGGATGATAACATACTGTACATACAAGACCGCAAGACAAGCAGATTAGTGAGTCTTGTTAATTTCTTTTTATTTTTAAAGTTGTGGGTTTTTTTTAATTATATTTTTCTCAGACATTTAAAAGAAAAAACACTTTATTTTCCTCCTGGGCAACGGCGGGTATTTCAGCTATGCTAGTATAAAAAAAGGAAGGCTGATCAATGTAATAAAAGCATCATACACAAGAAATCATGCTCATTATAATGGTGCTGAGCAGCATCTTGATTTTCGTCCACCACTGAAGAGGAATGCCTGACAGAACTAAAGTTAAAAAAAGAAACCAAAAAAAAACTCTTCAAGTACTTCTTCCACTTTATGGAAAATTAGAGGAGATTCCTGGAGTGGAAAGTACAGTATATAAAAATTGTTTGCCATCCTCATCCTGTCTATACCAATGGTGTTTCCTGGTTGGGTGGGGGGTTTGGGGTTTATGGGGGATTCCTAGGCTTTAGCTCCTGATCTCAAGCATCCAGCCTCTGCTCTTCAATAACCCAATCCTTCTTCCTTATGTTCTGCATATTAACAATGCTTATTAACAGCACAAAAACTCCACTACAGAAACAACTAAACGTTTCAGTCCAACACATGTTGAAGTAAAGGCATTTATGTTGTTTCTAAAAGCCCTAATAATTGCTGAAGCCAGTGATGCACAGTGTTCAATTGGCAACTGGACTGCCCAGGAATCCTCTGATTTTGTTGTGCAGTTTGTATATTCTGGATGTTCTTCCCTATTATTATGTTTTTTTTCCTTTTTCAACTCAAAGTCATTTAATTCTAAACTTGAGGTATTGCTGTTTTAATTTTATTCAGGTCATAGACAAGATATTTCCATGAGGATCTTAAGGCTCTCAGTTTACTTATTATTTTATATCTGCTGCATATTGATGTATTTTGTCACACAATGATGAAGTCCAAGGGTATGCACAATGTTGTGATGTCAATCAAGAAAGACCAAGCCAAGGAAAGACCAAGGACTTTCATTAGTTGTCAGTTATAATCATCAACATTAAAAGAAATAAACATTTGAAATACATCAGTCTGTGTGTAATGAATGAATCTAATATACAACTTTCACTTTTTGAATGGAATTACTGAAATAAATCATCTTTGTCATGATATTCTAATTTTATGACCAGCACCTGTACAGTCAGTAATGCAGCTGTAAACAGAGGATACAAAGGAGGTCCTTCTTGTTTTTTGGATTACCTCATAGTACACATTACTAAATTAACCAGCACAGACATATCTTTGTGCAGCAACCTAAAATAACACATTATGAGTATTATGGGTTGCCTCATATAATACATTACTGAATCAACATGCATCTGGAACACTGCTAAGGGGATGCAACAAGATTGTTCCAGAAAAATATCCATTAGCAAGGACCTCCTATCCCTTACATGGTTTGTGGAATGCCCTCACCCACCCCCATTTCTGTAAAAAAAAAAGATCAATCGTGATAATAATTAGTTATATGCATTGACCTTGTTTTGTAAAATAACTTAAAAGTGCAGCTAATAGCAATATGAAACCTTCCGAAAAAAAAATAAAGTACTGTACACAGACCTGAAGTCCTTTTTTGTGTGTTCCATGTGTGAACTTCATTTGAGGAGAATCTTTTGAACGATAATTTATCTAAGCATATCAGATTTCACAAGTGCTTTATATCCTACTCTGCAGAATTCTCAATGACCTATTCATAATGAAACAGCTTGCTGATGTCCTTGATTGAAATTTTCAATTGATTTAGTGTTGCTCACCTATTTAGCCTTGCACCTCTAACTATCTTACTGACATCATGATCAATGAGTATCCTTTCAATCACAGCTACCTTTAACTGATGGTGTCCTTCACTGTAAGTTTAATGGTGACAGCACCTTAGATACTGTTCCCTTGTGAAATATCAGCACTGTCTTTGCCGCTAGAGCTCATGGCCTGCAAATTACACCTCATTATAAAGTCTCCAAGACATCCTAATCATAATAGCAGTGTAGGTTACCTGGCCTGTTGAGCATTTGTTTACACAATGACATGATCATCCTGGAATTTGAACTGTTCAGCTGACTAGTCACACACTTCTGAGAAAGTATCTTCTTTCTAATATGTCCTGTGCCCCTCATTTACCGAAATACATCACCTTTACACCTGAATACTTGAATTTCTTCATAAAGTATCATAAATACTTAAAAGAGACAATATGATTTTTTTTATCAAATTTCATTTTCAGCTGAAAAACTGACAGTACTATCAACATTACTAAGGAGAATCTTTTCACACTATAATGTGTAAACCACCTGGAGTGTTTAAGCAGACCACTAGGTGTGTGTGGAATAAAATCCATAATAATAGCAGATATGACGATCTGATACCTTTCTGAACAACTTCGAATATATTATACTAAATAGATTCTGCACACTATATTTTAAATAAATTACTGCATGTTGTCTCTGCAAACAGTTATCAAAAATGACTCTCTGCTTTCCTCCTATGCATGTGTCAGAAAAGCAACTGAAACAACTTAATTTCAGACATCTCGTTTCTGTATAGTGCAGTTCCAGCCAATAGTGTTGCGTACATTTAGAAATAACCCCGAATTAAAACACAAAATAACACAATAATGCATATTAAAATGTGCTTACAGTGTACAAGATTTCAGATTTTTGGAATTACCCAAATATGTTAATGTTTTTGGTAGAAGATATCATTAAATTGAGTTTCAAATATAGCCAAGACAACACAAATGTTGATAATGATTATTAAGGCTTGAAATGACTGATTGATAATGCATTACTCACATACGACTGCAAAGTCCTATTCTCAGTAGCTATTACTCCAGGGTCCTAATGATAAACTCTCTTAGCTCATCCTTACATAATCATGTTTAAATACTTATTGTTTATTATAGAAACTTGTAATAACCTGTTATTCCGATCAATAAAGAAAGAAAATTGTCTTTCCCTGGGTTGAAAGGTACTGGTATTCCTAAAATTCAATTCAGGGTTCAAAGAGGGCCAAATGGAAACCAACTTCTTCAAGAAACACACTAGTCTATTTTTGTTTTGCAAAATGAAGGTTATTATGTGACAAACTGCCAAGAAACCGATGATTTCACACAATTCTATTAAGTCTATTACTGTCCTGAGAGAAAAGGGCAAACTGGATTAAACCAGGATAGAAAAGGAATACCCTGTATGCACAAGAGAATAAGGATATCAAAGTCTATAGTTTGAGAAATATACATCTTGCAGGTCCTTAGTTTGCTTTTTCCCAAAGTACATGGTAAATATCACTGTAATCTGCAACAAAAAAGCAAAGGTTTAAATGGACAAAAGAACACAGACGTTGGATAGCAATTTTTGTTTGATTTAATCTATTTCCCATTGTAATGTTTTCTTTTTTATTTTCCTGTTTCAAATATGTTTTTTCTTTGAAACTTTGCCTCTAAGGCCATCGTTCTGAAGTTGTTTTATTAAGAACATATATTAATATCATTATTGCCTTGACAGTAGTTCTAATAAGTTTATGTATAGTCTGCTAAAATAATGAATCTTCAACCTGATTTTCAATGCTGAAGCCCATGGAGAATCGCTAACATTAGTAATTAGGTCTTTATAGAGTTTGGGGGCCTATTGCTAAAGGCTCCTCTACCTACAGTATGTTGATTTATTGCATATAGAAATTGTCATAAAATCTTCTTCTTATAATTAAAGTATATGCTCTGTAGAAGAAACCTTTTATAAGATAAAGGGCGGCTATGACATGTTTGACTTTATATGTTAAACAGGTGCCTTCAAATTAGTTTTAAACTAATAGCTATAGTTTTTTATTTGTGCTTTCTACATTCCCGTTATAATCCTTGCTGCTGTGTTTTGAATTAATTGTGGAATAGTAATCTAATGACTTGAACAACCTGACAGTAAATCAGTACAGTAGTCGATTCTGCTTCAAACAAATGAATCAATTAGTGAATTCATTACCCTGCATGCTAAGAAACTACTTTAATTTTACTGTATTTATAAGTCTAGAGAAAATAGCATTGGATATTGTGGAAATGTAACCACTAAAACAAACTCTTAAATTGTTAAAGATAACCCTGAAACTTTGGATTCACACAAAATTGGGTTCAAGAGCTTTGGAATAAGAGTTGTATTTATCACTTATATTTACTCAATTAAAAAACGTTTAGTGCAGCATGGTAGACGCACAATTTTTGTTCATGTTGAGTTTGCAGATTCTCCCTAGGTCTGTGTAGGTTTTCATAAATTACCAAAGACATGCTGGTTAGGAAAACTGTTTATTTCCAAATTGCCCCCTGTATGGGCATGAGTGTGCCTGCCAATAATCTGGCACCATGTTTGTCTTGAGCAATTCGATCAGGGTGTCCGTCCTCCTCTCAGCTACTATTCTATCTCAGACAATACTGCTTGGACATAAATTTTGAACCCTTGGATTAAATATGAAACTTACTAGCCAGCAGAGTTAAACAGAGATTTTCTCTTTAACCAACTGCCAACAGGACTGCTTCCTGCAAAGGGGATCTTGCACAACAGTAAGCTCTCTGCTAGCGTTGTGGGGCATGGTCCTCTGGTTCCACACTCCTTCCAGGCCTGTTTCCTGTATAGTGGTCAGTGCTGCAGGGACAGAAGGATAATCACTTGAACTCAGGGCCCTGTGATGAACAGCCACCTGATTCATGGCCTACTCTGGGCTCCCACAATCCATAACTGAATTAAAATGTTTGAGAATGGGTGGCTGAATGCAGTTTGAACTCATTCTTTGTCTCGCCTCACAAAAGCAGTTAATTAATTATACAATTAAATAAAGTATCATTCAGTTTCATTTATAAATACAGCTGTATGTTATCAGCATACAAATGAAAATTAACTTTGCTTCTAAATGACATCTCCTAATGGAGAGAAAAAATAATTAGTTGTGATAATGAGACCTGAGGGACAACATATCTAGCTACAGAGAGCAATGAGGGAGTGCTGTTATATTTCTGAATGGAATGTGAAGAACAGGATGCTACGGTCAACAGTACTAAGAGCTACATTTAATGTTCAGGGGGGCATTACGATGGTAGAATTTGGAGGGGATTAGAATATCATTTACAACTTTAGTTAGAACAATTTGAGCAGGGTGAAAAGCACAACATCTTTCATTAAATATGTGTTTTTAGCACAGAGGATTCAAAACGTATTTGAAGTTGCTGCTGAATTACTGAATGAAGACCACACTATATAAGTGCTGCCATAAAAGAAATAAAGAAATAAATAAAACACTGGCATCAATAATTGACCTAAAGTTACTTCAATATGTAAACGTTTAGTAGGATCAAAAGAAAACTTTCAATGCTTCACATTTCAAACAAGGTGCAAGTCAATGGAACATGTGACAATTACTATAAAAAGTATGCATATTCTTTCAAGTAATATAACAGTTTATGATATTTATTATTTAAAACAATATTACTTTTTCCTGTTAATTTGCCATAGTTTTATGATTTTTATGCTGTGTCAAATGACCTTGTATTTTTATCTTGTTATTTTAAATTATATTATGGCATGCTTTTATAGCATCATCTCATGGTGTACTCTGTAAAATAATTAAAATTTAAAGCACACAGAAAACTTATTCTTGATTCCACTCTTTGAATCTGTTACTCTCAGTTGCATTACACTGGTGCTGTAGCTCTGACTCAACCACTAATTTCTACCAAGTCTATGAATCAAAAAATAGCCAGAATGAAAGGAATTTGAAAGACTATTGGCAGGAGATTAAGAGGACTATGGCACCAGAAGTCTAATGTTGAAAACCTTAGTATAAATGTGAAGGATCCAGTGATCTTGAGCATAGAGCAGGGCATAGGGCAGGACAAAGGCAAGTTCTTAACAGCTTCAGTATACAGTATATGTGTATGTATCAGATCCTTTCACTTTCTGTACACTTTAGACTGTAAACTGCTATATAATTGCTCCCCATTGATATTGCATGGGTTGTGAGTGTTATGTTAGATGGACTAACCAAGATAAAGGTATGTTCCTTGTCAGGATGGGAGGCCGTAATGGAATGACAACGATAGTCTAGCATCCCGACCAGGATGGGTGACAGTTCCTTGGCAGGGCGAGAGTACTATTGGGAAGTACATGAGGTGGCTGCTCCTGGGAGTTATGTCTTCCCTGTATGCTCACAATGGCAGCATCCCACTAGTGGAACTCATATGGATACTCACGGTGCAGGCTGGTAATTACAATCTTATGGAACAGCCCTGTCGAGGATCTTGGGTGCCACTAGGAAGAGCTTCTTCCTGACCCAAAAGTGTTTCCCGTGTGCAATGTGGTGGCACCGGAAGTACTCCCGGGTCTGACATAAAAGAAGCTGAGCTTCCTCTATGAGTAGTCAGAGTCAGCAGGAGAGGGGATGACACTATGTGAGAGGTGTGGAAGGAAACAGAACATATTTTAATATACTGTTGTGGAAAAGGATTTGAAGGTCTGTAATTGTATTGTAAAATAAAAATATCTTCTGTTTGAACCCAGAATGGTGCTGTGTAGTTGTGACTTGGGGTTTTGGGGCTCAGTGGCACCTACTAGTCACAGAGATTTAAAGGCTTATTTATACTACTATGTGACCAGTTCCACTTGAGGAAACATCAAGCTGGTCCCACTGTTTTCAAATATGCCTTTAAGTGTAATCTGCTGGCTGATTTAGGCAATTCTGACCACAACCTGATTCATCCTTTTACCAGGTACAAGCCTGTTATTAGACAGCTACCTGTTACCACCAGAATAGTAAGGAAATGGAGCCTGGAGGATTAAATGGCTCTAAACAAATACTTTGGCTTTGTGCAAGTCATATGGGGATGATATTGAAGGACTCTGTCACTTCAACACAGACTATATTAATTTTTGTGTCGTTACAATGATACCCACAAAGACAGTGCATTGCTTTCCAAACAGCAAGCCCTCAATTACTAAGGAGCTAAAAGGTCCCCTGAATAAAAAAGCATTCAAACCCAGTGACAGAGTCTCTGAAGGATGTATAGTATGTGCTAAAAAAAAGCTGAGTGAAGGAAAGGAAGCTTACAAAGCTAAAACAGAAAATGAAGTCACTTATAATAACATGAAGGATGTCTGAAATGGAATGGGTATAACTACAGGACTCATGCAATCCAGTGCTCAACTGCAAGAAGGGGATGTAGACAAAGCTAATGCCCTGAACCAAATTTTAATAGATTTTCCCTCCTACTGCCACCTCCTCACATTATCCCTACTACATCAACAATTCCTACCACGTCAAGTGGAATGGCCAGTGACAAGTCCACCTCTGACCATTAGTGTGGACTATCTATAACTGAAGAGCAAATAAGGACACAACTAAGGAAGCTACACATAGGAAAAGCTGCAGGACCAGTCCTTGAGCTCTTAAGGCCTATGATGACCAACTTTGTGATGTCCTCTGACACCTGTTCATCTGTCACTAAGGCTTCAAAAAGTGTTACTGCTGTGGAAAACATCCTGCATTGTTCCTGTTCCAAAGAAGGCAGGCACCTCTTCAGCTAATGACTACATCCCAGTGGTACTTACATCTCACATCATGAAGACCATTCAGAGACTTGCCCTGGACTCTATGACCTGGACCTATCACCTGGACACACTGCAGTTTGCCTATTGGTAAAAAATTGGAATGGAGAATGCAATTGTCTATCTGCTCTATAAAGCATATTCTCACCTGGACAAAGCTGGCAGCACTGTAAGGATTTAGTGTATGTTTTTTTTAATTTCTTCAGTGTCTTCAAAAGCATTCAGTCATCCCTGTTAAGGGTTAAACCTTAGAGATATGCAGGTGGATGAGCCTATGGTGTCCTGGATAATGGAACCTTTGCTGGGCAGTCCCCAGTTTGTAAGAGTCAAGGACTGCTATCTGATACAGATGTGATCAACCCTAGAGTACCACAAAGAACAGTCCAGTCTTTTTTCTCTTCAATGTGTATGCCTCCAACTACAACTATCATACCAGGTCATGTCACTTGCAGAAATTCTCAGATCATTCTTCACTTATGGGATGTATTCATAAAGGGTTTGAGACAGAGTATAAGAGTCAGGTGGAGAAGTTTGTTTCTTGGTCCAAAGAGAATTGTCTGCATCTTAACATCAGCAAAACCAAGGAACTGCTGTTGACTTTCGCCTCAGAGAGCCTCTATGTCCGGTCACTATTCAAGGATTGGATGTAGAGGTGGTCCACTCCTACATGTACTTGGGGGTCCACATTAACTACAGGTTGAACTAGTATCATAACACAGAGGAAGTATATAAGAAAGGGCATAGCAAGCTGTTTTTCTTTAACAGACTGCATTCCTTGAATGTGGGAAGTCACAATCTTTACATCTTCTACAACTCTGTGATGGCCAGTGCAGCTTTCTACGCTGTAGTGTGCTGGGCATTTAACGTCACTTGAAGAAAGGCCCACCGAACCAACACATTAATTAAAAGGGCAGGTTCAGTTATAGGATGCACTGTCGACCCTGTGGAGGTAGTAGCTAAGTAGAGAATTAAAATAAAACTGAGTGCCATTATGAACAATTCTGCACATCCTCTCTCTGACACACTAACACTGAATACTTTCAACAAATTATTCAGTAGAAGTGAGTCAAGAAATGCTACTGGGGCTCATTTCCATTAAAAGCAATAAGTAACAGACACAGCCAAGTCAGAACTTTTTTATCTTTTTAATTTTCTTGCTTAATAGTCATTCTGGTGTTAGTTCAGACCATAGTGTGCATATTTATTCATTTATTTGTCTAGCTATTTATGCATTTATTTATTTACTTTTTTAAAAAGCTAAATTTCCGCTTGGAAACAAATAAAGCTCTATCTAACTATCTATGTCGTAGCTATGCCGTTCCAGTCAAGGACAGTAATGGACTTTTCCCAAATCCACTGCAGTGTTGTCTTGGCTGTTTGCTTCAGGTCACTGCTATGCTGAAAGGTGAATCATTGCCCGAATCTGAGGTTGTATGGAGTCTAGATCAGGCTTTCAAGGACCTCTCTATATTGGGCAGCATTCATCCTTCCCTCATTTCTGAATAGCCTTTTTGTCCCTGGCATTGAGAAGCACCCCCATAGCATGTTGCTTCCACCACTATACTTCACTCCAGGGATGGTATTTAGTTTGTCGATGAGCAGTGCCTGGACTTCACCAGACATACTGTGGTGCATCTGCCCAAAGAGTTCAATTTTTGTCTCATCAGACTAGAGAAACTTTTTCCTTAGAGTCCATGCTGGCTGTCCTATGCCTTTTACTGAAGAGTGACTTTCGCCTAGCCAATCAACCATGAACAGATGTGTGTGAGCTGAATGCTGCTGAGGTGGCCATCCTTATGACAGGTTCTCCCACCTCAGCAAAAGGTCTGTTAGAAAGACCATTGGGTTCTTGATCATCTTTATGACTAAGATGCTTTTTATCAGGGCCGTCTTAATGCATGGGCACACTGGGCAATTGCCTGGGGGCCCCACGAGCATAGGGGCTCATGCTAATCTATGTATGCTGTGACTTGCTGAGTGGCTGTGTAGGTAGGGGTTCCAATGCACTGCTTTGCCTGGGAGCCTATAATGCTGTTAAGACGGCCCTGCTTCTTATCCCCAGCCAGTTACTCCTGGTGGTCCCAGACCTCTTCCATTTCACAATTGTCAAGGCCACTTTACTCCTGGGAACACTCAGCTTTAGAAATGGTTTTATACTCTCATCCTAATCCATGCTTTACAGCAATTTTATTGTGTAGGTCTACGGAGAGTTACTTGAACTTCATGGCTTGGTTTTCGTCCTGACATGGAGTGTGAACTGTGGGACCTTTTATGCACAGGTGTGTGCCTTTCTAAACTATGCCCAGTCAGCTTAATTTGCAACAGATGGACTCAAATCAATTTCAAGGCACATCTCAAGGATGATTAAAGGAAACAGGATGCACCTGACCACAATTTGAGAGATTTCATTTTTTGATTTTTAATAAATTTGCAAACCTTTCTGCAAACATGTTTTCACTTTGTCATTAGGGGCTGTCGAGTGTAGATTGATGGGCAAAAATGGAAGATTTATCCATTTAAAATTAAATTTACAACACAATAAAGTGTGCAGAAAGAGTAGGGGTCTTAATAAATTCTGAATCCACAGTATCATATTTGAGGTACAAAATTATAATTGTTGCTAACATATCAAATATATTAAATTTAAAACCTGTCCTTAATTCTTTGAAATATTTGAATCTAAATCTGATATCTTAAAAAAACAAGGTTTTTGAAGGGATGCTTTAAATAATCCAAGGAAAATGATGTTTGATTAAGATATATTAATTTTGTTTATATGCTGTATAATAACTTTCAAATTAATTTTTCAATAAGCTTGGTGAAACTTGATCCATGGATGACTTAATTTTGAAAGTCATTCATCATTTTTTTTTAAGAAATGTGAAATCTAATAAAATGCAATGTACAGCACATGTGGTGATCCACTATTACTAGATGTGAACCTGACTGCTCAGTCTGCAATCTTAATTCTGTCTAGTTTATTATTAAAGTAATCTATAAATCGAATTGCTACTAACATTAGGTGGAATTGTGCCAGGCAGTTCTGGTTTTCTATTTACATATTAGCAATATATATCACTATATTATGCTGTTAATAACTTTATGCATTATTCTGGAGAAGTAAGAAGAACAGACATGATTTAGAGTTTTTGTGCTATTATATACTTTCAGCCCATATGGATTGGTAAACTTGGAAGTTTATTGTTCTTCATTTGCATTCTAATATAAAAAAGTGTATAGTATTGTTTATACATAGTGAAATTCTTTTCTCCTTAATTAACTTTAAGAGCCGCTACTTCATAGTCAATCTGCTTTAAATTCTACATGAGTTTCATTTTATTGTTAGATGGCCTACTTTGTACCTTAGGTTTGAGGATACGGATACATTTTCATGTATCATAATTCTGGATCTCACGGCAGTATTTGTTCTTTAGGACAGGAGTTAATAGAAAGTAATAAAAACAAAAATCTGAAATGGTTTAATTAATAGAGTTCATTACATAGAGATGTAATGTAGGAGTATGAATGTAAGTAGAATTTTTTAACAGTTCTGAAAAACATTATAGTATCAATCTGGGACAGTGTCCTAGTTAAAATCCTATTTGGATGGGGTTAGTTTTACTTCAAGAGATAGGGTAGTTATTACCAGAGGACCTCTGTAGTATGTACAATAATGAAGAACAACTACTTTGTTACTTTACTTAAGTACACTCTTCAGCTATTTGTACTTTACCTGAGTAAATTTCATTCAGGACTTCTTTTACTTTTACCTCAAAACATTTCAGGCCAAATAACATACTTTTTACTTCATTACATTTCTAAGCAATTGCGTTTTCTCTTGCCCGGACGCGGGTCAACGGGGACCCCTCTGGAGCCAGGCCTGGAGGTGGGGCTCGATGGCGAGCGCCTGGTGGCCGGGCCTGCACCCATGGGACTCAGTCGGGCAAAGCATGAAGAGGCAACGTGGGTCCCCATTCCCATGGGCTCACCACCTATGGGAGGGGCCAAAGAGGTCGGGTGCAGTGTGAGTTGGGTGGTGGCCGAAGGCGGGGACCTTGGCAGTCCGATCCTCAGCTACAGAAGCTGGCTCTTGGGACGTGGAATGTCACCTCTCTGAAGGGGAAGGATCCTGAGCTAGTGCGCGAGGTTGAGAGGTTCCGGCTAGATATAGTCGGACTCATCTCGACGCACAGCTTGGACTCTGGAACCAATCTCCTTGAGAGGGGCTGGACTCTCTACCACTCTGGAGTTGCCCCTGGTGAGAGGCGCCGAGCGGGTGTGGGTATACTTACTGCCCCCCGACTTGGAGCCTGTTCATTGGGGTTTAACCCGGTGGACGAGAGGGTAGCCTCCCTCCACCTTCGGGTGGGGGGACGGGTCCTAACTGTTGTTTGTGGGTTCGGAGTACCCACCCTTTTTGGAGTCCCTGGAGGGGGTGCTAGAAGGCACACCTTCTGGGGACGCCCTCGTTCTGCTGGGAGACTTCAATGCTCACATGGGCAACGACAGTGAGACCTGGAAGGGTGTGATTGGGAGGAATGGCCCCCCCGATCTGAACCCGAGCGGTGTTTTGTTATTGGACTTCTGTGCTCATCACGGACTGTCCATAACAAACACAATGTTCAAGCATAGGGGTGTTCATATGTGCACTTGGCACCAGGACACCCTAGGCCTCAGTTCGATGATCAACTTTGTGGTCGTGTCGACGGACTTGCGGCCACATGTTTTGGACACTCGGGTGAAGAGAGGGGCGGAGCTGTCAACTGATCACCACCTGGTAGTGAGTTGGCTTCGATGGTGGGGGAGGATGCCGGTCAGGCCTGGTAGGCCCAAACGTGTTGTGAGGGTCTGCTGGGAACGTCTGGCAGAGCCCCCTGTCAGAAGTAGCTTCAACTCCCACCTCCGGCAGAACTTCGACCACATCCCGAGGGAGGTGGGGGACATTGAGTCCGAATGGGCCACGTTCCGTGCCTCTATTGTTGAGGCAGCTGACCGGAGCTGTGGCCCTAAGGTGGTTGGTGCCTGTTGTGGTGGCAATCCCCGAACCCATTGGTGGACACCAGCGGTGAGGGATGCTGTCAAGCTGAAGAAGGAGTCCTACCGGTCCCTTTTGTCCTGCGGGACTCTGGAGGCAGCTGATAGGTACCGGCAGGCCAAGCGGAATGCGGCTTTGGTGGTTGCTGAGGCAAAAACTCGGGCGTGGGAGGAGTTTGGGGAGGCCATGGAGAACGACTTTCGGACGGCTTCGAGGAGATTCTGGTCTCAGGAAGGGGAAGCAATGCAGTGTCAACACTGTATGTGGTGGGGATGGTGCGCTGCTGACCTCGACTTGGGACGTTGTGGGTCGGTGGGGGGAGTACTTCGAAGACCTCCTCAATCCCACTAACATGCCTTCCAATGAGGAAGCAGAGCCTGGGAACTCAGAGGTGGGCTCCCCCATCTCTGGGACTGAGGTCACCGAGGTGGTCAAAAAACTCCTTGGTGGCAGGGCCCCGGGGGTGGATGAGATACGCCTGGAGTTCCTCAAGGCTCTGGATGTTGTAGGGCTGTCTTGGTTGACATGTCTCTGCAACATCACATGGACATCAGGGACAGTGCCTCTGGATTGGCAGACCGGGGTGGTGGTCCCCCTCTTTAAGAAAGGGGACCGGAGGGTGTGTTCCAATTACAGAGGGATCACACTCCTCAGCCTCCCTGGAAAAGTCTATTCAGGGGTTATGGAGAGGAGGGTCCGTCGGATAGTCGAGCCTCGGATTCAGGAGGAACAGTGCGGTTTTCGTCCTGGTCGCGGAACAGTGGACCAGCTCTATACCCTTAGCAGGGTCCTGGAGGGTGCATGGGAGTTTGCCCAACCAGTCTACATGTGTTTTGTGGACTTGGAAAAGGCATTCGACCGTGTCCCTCGGGGAATCTTGTGGGGGGTACTCCGAGAGTATGGGGTACCGGACCCCCTGATAAGGGCTGTTCGGTCCCAGTACGATCGGTGCCAGAGCTTGGTCCGCATTGCCGGCAGTAAGTCGAACCCGTTTCCAGTGAGAGTTGGACTCCGCCAGGGCTGCCCTTTGTCACCGATTCTGTTCATAACTTTTATGGACAGAATTTCTAGGCGCAGCCAGGGCATTGCGGGGTCCGGTTTGGTGGACTCAGGATTGGGTCACTGCTTTTTGCAGATGATGTTGTCCTGTTTGCTTCATCAGGCCGTGATCTTCAGCTCTCTCTGGATCGGTTCGCAGCCGAGTGTGAAGCGGCTGGGATGAGAATCAGCACCTCCAAATCCGAGACCATGGTCCTCAGCCGGAAAAGGGTGGAGTGCCCTCTCAGGGTTGGTAGTGAGATCCTGCCCCAAGTGGAGGAGTTCAAGTATCTCAGGGTCTTGTTCACGAGTGAGGGAAGAATGGAGCGTGAGATCGACAGGCGGATCAGTGCGGCATCCGCAGTAATACGGGCTCTGCATCGGTCTGTCGTGGTGAAAAAGGAGCTGAGCCACAAGGCGAAGCTCTAAATTTACCAGTCGATCTATGTTCCTACCCTCACCTATTGTCATGAGCTATGGGTAGTGACCGAAAGAACGAGATCGCGAATACAAGCCACTGAAATGAGTTTCCTCCGCAGGGTGTCTGGGCTTTCCCTTAAAGATAGGGTGAGAAGCTCAATCTTCCGGGAGGGGCTCAGAGTAGAGCCGCTGCTCCTCCGCATCGAGAGGAGTCAGATGAGGTGGCTCAGGCATCTGATCAGGATGCCTCCTGGACACCTCCCTGGTGAGGTGTTCCGGGCACGTCCAACCGGGAGGAGGCCCCGGGGAAGACCCAGGACACGTTGGAGGGACTATATCTCTCGGCTGGCCTGGGAACGCCTTGGGATTCTCCCGGAAGAGCTAGAAGAAGTGGCCGGGGAGAGGGAAGTCTGGGCATCTCTGCTCAAGCTGCTGCCCCCGCGACCCGACCTCGGATAAGCGGAAGAGAATGGATGGATGGATGGATGGATGGACATTTCTAAGCAAGTCCTCATTACTGGTTATACAGACCAAACTACTATAAACTGATCAAAGAAACCAATGTGGTGTGTTGTCATGGTAGGCTATCGTTCAGTGTTGCTCAGGTACAGCCATAGATAACTCAAAAATAAAATGTGCGCCTTGCTCCACTCATTTGGTAGGTCATTCCTATGCTTCTCGCTCACTGTTAAGACATGGAAACTAAATATAAACTTTCCCTCAGTTAAATTTGAAAACACTTGAAGAAATCTCTGCTTTCAAGAATTCATGTATAAATTTAAAGAAGCATTTTGAGGTGGTTTTTTTTTCTCTTCTTAGGCTATCTTATGTGGAATTACTGAAGTCCCAAAAAGCAGTGTCATGTTAATTTTGTGCAAACAAGATTTTATGGGCACAAATAACATCTTGAGGCCACAAGTTATAAATTGTGCAAACAGTATCTGTATTTTGTACATACAAGACATTGTAGCAGATTCTTACCAACCCAATTCCTGTAAACCTAGAGTGTGCCTGGGCATAAAAGTCATCGGTTAAATGTAGAGGATAGACTCGGGTTTCAAGCAAGATCTCGTGATTGGGGTCTCGGGGTCTTTTTGTCCCTGTTCTTTCAAGCAGAGACAATTATTTTTGTCACTACCTTATGGAATTTGAGCTTAAGGAAAGCTAATAAAACACTGCCATGTTGACCAGAATCTACTATAGTCACAGTGACTAAGGAAAACATAGGTTGCTTATTAAGTGAATATTCCAGTTTTGTGTGCAGAGGTGGAATTTGAGTGATATATAATGTCTTGGTGAATTGTTAATTACTTCACATGTGTTATTCCATCTTCCCCTGCATTGTGAAGTGTGTGACTTTTATTTTCTCTGAGCTATCCTTTTTATTTGTCCTTTATATAATACAGAAAAAAGCATTTAGATTTAACAGTGTAACAAAAGCGCTATATAGGCGCCTGACCCGACACAGATGGACATGCAGGAACATATAAAACAAATAAAGACTTTCGCCCACTCAGAGGAGGGCTTGTGATGTCTCTGCCCCTCTGCAGCGTAGCCCTCCTGCGCTGTCAAACTGACAGGCTTATGCTGTACTCTGTTAGGAGTTCCCGTTCTCTTCTTCCTGGTCCTCCTCTTCCTCTGGGGTGCACTGACGGTCTGAGTCCCCTTATGGGAAGAAGGGAAACCCCTTTAGAAGGCCGCGAGACCCGCGCTGACAGGCGGGGTGAGTTGTTTGGCAGCCGACATCCACCAGCTGCCACTCCGCACGCTCCTCCCCCAAGCTGTCGGGCATCGCGGCAGTGTCTTGTGTAGTGGGCGGAGCGGCCTGGCAAGCAGTACTGATCATGACTGCAGCCGTTGCATTCTGCCCCCTTTCCTCTACGGCCCAGGCTTCACCTACCTGTGCTGCTGCGTCCTGCAGGCTGGAGGGTGACGCACCACATGTGCAAAGCCACTCGATAATGGCTTCTAACGGGGCGCCGAGAGTCTTGTCCAGTCCCTCCTTCGTCTCTCGTAGGACCTGAAAAACCTTACTCAAGGACTGCAGGGGCAGGAGCACAGATTGCACCTCCCATGCAGCCCAAGAAAAGTTAATAGTTTCGGTGGACTTGAGCTCCCCTTGTCCCCTCCCGCTGACCGTGAGCCATCAAGGCCCTGCGGAATCTCCGCAGGCCCCTTCGGGTACTCCGGAGGTGTGGGGAGAAGGTCTGTCGTCCCTGCCTGCCGACCTTCCTCAGTGGGCAACTAACACATGCCCTCCCCCCTGTTACCTGCTTCAGGGAGCTGCTCCCACTCCTCCTGCGGCGGCACCGCGCTGGGAAGCTCGTCCAGGCTCTCCTCCCCCAGCTGATGGAGCAGGCTGAAGGGAAGGCACAGCTATGCCTCGCTCTCTCCCGAGCTTGCTCCGCCATCCCGCGCCGGACACACGTCCTCTGGCCGCCAACGGGTGCTTCGTCCCTCGGCATCTAGGAGGTAGGCTGACGCGAATGCAGAAAACCCTGTCTGCGGCCCGTCACCTACCTCTGGCTGCACTTTGCTGTGCTGGCTGGCGCGGCAGCGTCTGGCAACTGTCCTCTGTGTCTGCCCAGCTTTCTTCTTCCCCATCTACTGCGGTGTCTTTCATAGCTTCTCAGTGGTCGTCCTGCGGCCCCTGCCACGGGTTCACTCTTCGGTGCGCTGTGCTGCGCGTGCCGGCTTGTAATTCCTGCAGGCGCATACCTCGCACTGCGGCCAAGGTGGCGCACTCTCGTCGGGAGAGCGCTCCACGCTGTATTCCAGGGTGCACTCTCAGCGCTGTATTCTGCTGGAGCACACTCTCTGCCTCAGGAGCGCGCTCTGCGCCGTGGTACTGTGTGCGCTCTCTGCGCTGTTTTCTACGTGCTCTCTGGGTGCTGTGCCGGCCCGTTACACAAATTTTGTACAGGTTCCGGCCCAAAAGGATGGACCAGGATCCTGCCGACTACGCCAGTGTAACAAAGGCGCTATATAGGCGCCTGACCCGACACAGATGGACACGCAGGCACGTATAAAACAAATAAAGACTTTAATTTTTCTTCACCCATGGGCGCACGTCTTCCCCATGACCCACAGGCAATACACAGTCCCAAACACCACAAAAGGCCCACAACACAGTTTTCTCTCTTTTACCACCACTCCTCCTCAAGCTTAGTCCTCCTCCTCCTGACTCTGGCTCTTGAGTGTTGGTGGCTGGCCCCTTTTATAGCTCACCCGAAAGTGTTCCAGGTGTTTGACCACCTGGTCCCAATTGCACTTCCGGGTGGGGCTGAAGACTCGTCCAGCCCGGCTGTTGAATCCAGACAGCCCCCCCAGCGACCACCCCGGGTCCCAACCAGGCTGTGAAGGACTCCATCTCCCATGGAGCCTGGCTGGATGTTCGGGAATCACTGACCGCCCGGGAGGCTGCCACCAAGCATCCCAGGGGAGGTATTGAGCTGCTCATGGTTGCTCCCCCGGAACATAAGCAGCATGGGCGTCCCGGCCGGGCATGGGACCCGGCCACTCATCACACAGTATTGATCCAGGTCTAGAAAATTCTTCAGTAGAACACTGACTTTCAGATTTCTAATTGCTATTTTATTATTTTTCATTGAAGTTGAATTATTGTAGTGTAATATTAAGTCAAGCTGATTTAATGCTTATATATGTGGGAAAATGTAGTGAATTAAAAATATGAATATTTCTTATTTTATTCTTCTCCTCTTCTCACTGGAGTAGGAATGCCTTTTCTATTAATGCCAGGTATCCTGTAAATCACATCCAAACTCACTAATACCAGTCTTTAGTCATCACCGTGACATGGGCTACAGTTACAAATTGATCAAGGCACGATTGTATTTTCAATATTCATTACTCTGGAGTGCATTTCTGCATCAAAAAATATTGTGTAATTCTTGTTTAAACATAAAATAAATGCATTGTGTTATCTAGATAAAGCCTTGCACCTTCTCATTATAAAAGGCACTTTAATTTTTGGTACTTAAGTACTTTTGAAAACAGACACTTTTTTAGATTTACTATTTTTAACTGAAATTCTTCTGACTTCAGTGAAAGTAAAAATTTAACATTTTAGGTTTTTTGACTTTTACTTTTTTGAGTACTTTTTACACTCTTCATCCAAATTATTCAAATGCTAAAATTTTACTGACATGTCGATTCAACTGTAAAATTTTTAACCTAAAGTTATTTTTGCATCATTTTTATAAAAGGTAAAAGGCTCTGTAATCTTTACTCAGATGTGAACACTCAGTTTGTAAAAAGTTATTGACATATGTGATTCAGATGGAACTAAAATTACAATGGTCCTCTGGTAATAAATACAGGGCTTAAACAGGGCCAAAACAAAAACAATCAAACACATACAATTTTTGGGTTATGATAAACATTTTTCTAAGCAGCCAATGGGAAGCACCAAAAAAAGAAAAATGTCAGATGGTTCAAATAATCCTTGACTAGGATTCATATTTAGATAGATAGATACTTTATTAATCCCAAGGGGAAATTCACATACTCCAGCAGCAGCATACTGATACAAAAAACAATATTAAATTAAAGATTGATAATAATGCAGGTAAAAACAGACAATAACTTTGTATGATGTTGACGTTTACCCCCCTGGGTGGAATTGAAGAGTCGCATAGTTTGGGGGAGGAACGATCTCCTCAGTCTGTCAGTGGAGCAGGACATTGACAGCAGTCTGTCACTGAAGCTGCTCCTCTGTCTGGAGATGATACTGTTCAGTGGATGCAGTGGATTTTCCATAATTGATAGGAGCCTGCTCAGTGCCTGTTGCTCCGCCACAGATGTCAAACTGTCCAGCTCCATGCCAACAATAGAGCCTGCTTTCCTCACCAGTTTGTCCAGGCGTGAGGTGTCCTTCTTCTTAATGCTGCCTCCCCAGCACACCACCACGTTGAAGAGGGCGCTCGCCACAACCGTCTGATAGAACATCTGCAGCATCTTATTGCAGATGTTGAAGGACGCCAGCCTTCTAAGGAAGTTTAACCGGCTCTGTCCTTTCTTACACAGAGCATCAGTATTGGCAGTCCAGTTTAATTTATCATCCAGCTGCACTCCCAGGTATTTATAGGTCTGCACCATCTGCACACAGTCACCTCTGATGATCACGGGGTCCATGAGAGGTCTGGGCCTCCTAAAATCCACCACCAGCTCCTTGGTTTTGCTGGTGTTCAGGTGTAGGTGGTTTGAGTTGCACCATTTAACAAAGTCATTGATTAGGTTTCTATACTCCTCCTCCTGCCCATTCCTGATGTAGTTCACGATAGCCGTGTCGTCAGCGAACTTTTGCACCTGGCAGGACTCCGAGTTGTATTGGAAGTCCGATGTATATAGGCTGAACAGGACCGGAGAAAGTACAGTCCCCTGCAGCGCTTCTGTGTTGCTGACCACAATGTCAGACGTGCAGTTCCCGAGACGCACATACTGAGGTCTGTCTTTAAGATAGTCCACAATCCATGCCACCAGGTATGAATCTACACCCATCTCTGTCAGCTTGTCCCTAAGGAGCAGAGGCTGGATTGTGTTGAAGGCACTAGAGAAGTCTAGAAACATAATTCTTACAGCACCACTGCCAATTTATCAAGTGTCAAGGGATCAAATTTATTTATCAAGTGTCTTAGAACTGGGAGTGAGAGTTTGCATTCAAGAATGAATGACATTACTACTTCATGACACCCAAATTGGAAGTCATGATTGCGTTTTGTAATTGCAGTTGGTTTACATGTGAATGTGCACTATATTAGCACTATAGTTACTGATCATAATTTAGATAAAAGGTACAGAGAAACTGGTATAAGTGTGGGTTACTTAGCTGCTGTCTCAAGCTGTCGCCAAACTTCAATTTAGCTGTGATCTTCTAAGACTCTCGTTATGGTGTTGCTTAATATGAGAGCGTTAACCACAAGAAGACATTTTATATTAATGATCTTATTAGTGACAGAAATATAGACTTTTTAACACTGAGTGAAACATGGCTTAGTAGTGATGGCACTGCAGTATTAATTGAAGCAGCACTTCCCAATTTTGCTCACACTGTTCACCAAGGTAAAAGAGGCATTGGTCTAGCGTGTATTTTCTCGAGCTGGTCAAGCTGTAAAGATGTCAGTTTTTGTACTTTCGTGTCTTTCGGGTATCTTGGTGTAGCTATTTAAGAAGTATTGAAATCTCTAGTATTGACCATTTACTGACCTCCTAAATATAATGAGTCTTTTATCAATGAATTTTCAGATTTAGTATATGTAACAATAGCGAACTATGACAGGTTCCTAACAGTAGGTGACTTCAAATTTCATATTGATATCCAGTCTTACCCCAAAGCAAGGGAATTTATTAATTTACTGCATTCTTTTGACCTTAGTTAGCACGGTAGTCATGCTACACTTTAGTGAAGGCACATGCTGGATTCAGTAATCTCAAAAGGGTTAGACGTTAACGTGAGGCAGATTATACACATCGGTATTTCTGGCCATTTCTGCATTTAATGTAGAAATACTGGAGACTGGAACTAAAAAGCAACATATCGTTAGAAAACATTATTTTGATGCCACGGCATCATCTGTGTTTCCTAATATTATGTGTGACAAGCTTGAGAGCATTGTTTGTCCTAATACAGACAACAATATAACTAGTATAGTGGACAATTTTAATGTTAAGGTGAGATCTGTAATTGATAGTGTAATTGATAGAAAAAATTGTTAAAAAATCCACCAGCATCAAAAAACCATGCTCTGTCCACACTTAAGAGGACATAATGCAGCGTAAATGAAGGAAAACTAAATTTTATCAGTTCATGAATATTACTGAATACAGCAAAGCAGTCTGACTAGAAAGGCGGTCCTATTTTTCTAAAATTATAAATGAAAATGCAGTAAATCCAAGAGTTTTATTTTCTACTATTGGTCATCTTCTAAACCCAACTCTCTCAGTGGATTGCCTCATGAATATAAGGGAAACTGAGCAGCTTTTGCAGAATTCTTTAATCAAAAAATAAACAATATTTGATGTAATATAATACATCCCTCAAAGCCTATACCACTGACCTTTATCAAGCTCACTATAGTGAACTAAATTCCTACACTAAAGGAGCGATTGATGGTGATTATATATTTCTTCAATTTCTGAATAATTGCACCAACAGTTGTCACCTTCTCACCAAACTTCTTGCTGATGGTTTTGTAGCCCATTCCAGCCTTGGGCAGGTCTACAATCTTTTCCCTGATGTTCTTTGACAGCTCTTTGGTGTTGTCCATGGTGGTGGAGAGCTTGGAATGGAAGAAATTGAGTCTGTGGACAGGTGTGCTTTATATATATCCCACATGGGCACATAGCCAATATGTGGGAGCCAGAATTCTGGCTAGGCTGTAGGAGATCAAATACTCATTTCTCTCAATGACATGCAAATCAATTTATAACTTTTATGTAATGTGTTTTTTTCTGAATTTTTGGTTGATAGTCTGTCTCTCTCCATTAGAATGAAACTACCATAAAAATTCAAACTTACAAATTCAGCAGGGGATCAAATACTCTGTTAGGCTGTGCCTTTGCCTTTGTCTTGTCCCACTCATTGTGGTTGTGGGATATTTATTTTGTGACACTAGTCATATGCAGTTTTCCAGCCTCATTAGTGTACGCATTTCATTGATCAACATTAGATCAGCAATGGAAAATTTTTCTCGGCATTACAACTATACTTTTTTTATCCCCTCGTTTGTGAATGCTGAGTTGTTCAGCGTCTTTTCCCCACTGTTGGTTAACAGCGCCCAAGTCAACCTGCTGGCCCGTCAGAGAAAACATGGAAAAAGGGCAGGTGTGCATGTGAGGTTTCGGCGTCTATGGTGCTGTGTTTCTGGTGTGGATCTTCCACCTTTATCTGAGGATTACCGGAGCAGGCCGGCATGCTTGAGACTTGTTCTGCCTGGATTACATGATGTGTTGCATCCTGCCCCCCGCCTGAGACGCCGAGTTCACCGAGGGAGTAATCCCGGACTGCTCCACTCAATCTCTCATATTCCAGGAAATGCTACTTTGACGGCTGCTGTTTTTATGACTCTATAAGCTAAGGTAGCACTGATTAATGCACACTGTATTACAAACAAGTCATTTACTTTGAATTACTTTTTTTACTAAATTGGATTTCATGTTCCTGACGGAGAATTCTGGTTCTGATTTTACTGATCTGATAGAATTGTGCCCTGAGGACTGCTCTTTCATTAGCACACTGCGGCACTCTGGCCGTGAAGGTGGGATTGCCATGGTTTTTAAGAAGTTATTTTTATGTCATTCTGTTCCTACCATTTCATATAAGACTTTTGAACTTCAAATTGTTAAAGTTGGGCGTGTAACCCCAATATATTGTATTTTAATTTATCATCCACTTGGTGCAATTAGACCTTTTCTTGCTGATTTTCAAGATTTTGTATCCACCATTGTTAAGCTGGATAGAATAATAATGCTTGGTGACTTTAACATCCATGTGGATGATATTTCTTGTAGTGTGGCTTCTGTATTTTTGTGCATCAACGACTCTTTTAATTTTCTACAACATGTTGTTGGCCCTACCCATAGTGGGGGGCATACTTTGGATTTGTTTTTTTCATATGGAGTTACCTTGAATGATGTTACAATTTGTGATGTAACCTTTAGTGATAGATAATAAGTGTGTTTTGTTTGACTTGTCTTCAAATTTAGAGTTGTCACCTTGTGTTAACTTTAGGCGTACTTGTTTTATTAATGAGTCAGTGATTAATCAGTTTCTTGATTTGTTTGTGGCATCTGATGCCGGCAGTAATATTGATAATGTTGAGTTAGCAGTTCAATGTTTTAATGACCATTGTACTGATATTTTGAATAAGATTGCTCCTCTTAAAATCAGGCAGCGTTCTGTTATCCACTCAGTTCCTTGGATGAATGACTGTGTTCGTAATCTCAGGTGTTCCTGTCGAAAAGCAGAATGCCTATGGAAGTCTACTAATCTGGAAGTTCATTGTTCCAGCTGTCTTACCTAGTGGTCTCATTCACTCATGTTCTGAGACTTTTGTGTTCTCAGAAGTTTCACTTTCTGATCTTTCTGACTTGCTCAGGAAGATGAAACCTTCATCATGTCCTTCTGACCTGTTGCCAAAGTCATTAATGTTAAAATCTTTGAGTTGTATAGGTCCATGCCTTTTGAATATCATAAATTGCTCCTTGAGATCTGTGTGTGGTTCCATCCTATTTTAAACATGCTGTAATTAAAACACTGTTGAAAAAATTTAATTCTGATCCCTCTATTCTGTGTAATTATTGCAGGCCAATTTCAAAACTGCCTTTAATTGCTAGAATTTTTTGAAAAGGTGGTTGAACAGCAACTTTGTGCCTTCTTATTGGATCAGCGGTTCTGTGATTCTTTTCAATCTGGTTTTCAGAGGCGACATTCTACAGAAACAGCTCTTCTAAAAGTTTTTAATGATCTTTTAATTGCTGCTGATGCAGGCCGGTGCTCTGTGCTTGTACTGTTAAATCTTACCTCAGCTTTGGATACAATGTTAATTAATAGATTAGAGCTGTTAAGTGCCTCTGGCTCTGCTTCTCCTCTTATTAGTTGAACAGGAGTTTCTCAGTCGATGTGGCTGGCTTTTCATCCGACTCCTTTGACATGTGGAGTGCCACAGGAATCGGTTCTTGGACCTGTACTTTTCTCTTTATATATCCTTCCCCTATCACAGATTAACTCTTTTAAGAATATCTCGTATCACTTCTATGCAATTGATTTACAGCTTTATTTTTCATTTAAACCTAACCAAGTTAATACTTTTGTCACATTGGTTGATTGCCTGTCTCAGGTTAATGACTGGCTCAGTAGTAATTACCTGCAGTTGATTTCAGGAAAGACTAAGGTACTAATTGTTGCTCATTCTGTTCTTCATTCTGAGACTAGCTTAAAATTATCTTCTGTCTCTCCTGTTATTAAGTCGAGTTTACGTTGTAGCAGTGCTACTTAAGAACTGCATCTCCCAGCAGTCCCTGCTGGGGCTGCTGGGGTCAAAGGTAGCCACAGGCAGATAAAAGGAGGGCAGAGGGCAAAGAGAAAAAAAGTTTTGTTTTTGGTTTGTATTGTTTGTTGTGGTTATTTGTGTTCTCACCTGCTGTTATTTGAACTGTGATCATTTTGTCTTGGACTGTATTCGTTTGTTGGGGTCTGGATTGTCTGTCTACCTGTTCACTGAGAGCTGTATTGGATTATTGGATTTTCCGGAAGAGTGGAGCGCTCCCGAATCAACCATCAACCATCAACCTCATCAGTAAATACCGGTAGGACTGTATTTTCCCTTCTCCATTGCAACTTACAGATCGCTGGACTTAACTTGGTCACTATTCGTCTTTCAACCTGTTTCGTATATATGGATTTTGCTGTGTGGTGTTTGTGTTTATTTTGTGTATGTGTAATATCGCCGAAGGGGTCAGGGGTGGTATTACTGTTTTTATTACTCAATTCATGTCATTATATTTATAATTGTTTGTCATTCCCAGTGTGCTTATTTGTCTCTGTGGTGAGAGTGTGTGGGTCGATCCAAGGCTGGGGACGTTCCTGGGATCTCTGCTTTTAAAATAAATAAATCACCGTCATCTTTGGCGGTGTGAATCTTAGCGGCTCCTGACCGCTACAACGTAACCTTGGGGTTATTCTTGACCAGTCCCTGACACTTGATGAATATGTAAGATCAGTCAGCCGGTCATGTTTCTTTCATTTAAGAAATCTTTCTAAACTAAGAAATGCTGTTTCAAAGTCAGAATTGGAAATGCCTGTTCATTCTTTTATTTCCTCATGACTTGATTACTGTAATGCTCTTTATATGGGTTTGAGCAAGTCCTCTCTCTCACGTCTTCATTTAGTCCAAAATGCAGCTGCCAGGCTCCTAACTCACACTAACCGGAGTGATAATATCATTCCCATTCTGCACACACTGCACTGACTCCCAGTGTTTTATAGAATTCATTTTAAAGTTTTGGTACTTACTTTCAGAGCTTTGCAAGGACAAGCTCCTGAGTACCTAAACAGTCTGCTCCAATGGTATACAGCTTGTTGGACTCTTAGATCTGGGCAACAGGGCCTTCTAGTTGTCCCACGCACTCAGCTAAAAACCCATGGGGATCGTGCCTTTCAGTCTGTGGCACCAAGACTATGGAATAGACTGCAGTCTGAGTGCAGCTGAGTCTCTTGATTCTTTTAAAAAAACAACTCAAAACATTTGTTTTTAAGCAGGCTTTTAATCAGCACTGAATAGTTCTTGTTTGTTTATTTATTATTTTTATCGGTTTTGTTTATGTTTTGTTTTAACTGTTGTATTTGTACTGTATTTGCTGTTCAGCGCTCTGTGACCTTTTGTCTGTGAAGGGCGCTATATAAATAAACTAGTATTACTACTACTACTTATTTCCCCCACTATATCTCAGATTTGACCAGTTATTTCAAGATATCAGGTATATTTAAGTTCTCTTGAAATAGATGAGTTTCAATTACCTATATAGTACTAGGGTGTTGTACCGTGTTAGCCATTATGAATGTAGAGAAAATCCAGGCAAAATGACACCTTTTATTGGCTAACTAAAAAGATTACAATATGCAGGCTTTCAAGGCAACTCAGGCCTCTTCTTCAGGCAATCTTGCCTGTACGTATATTTAATTTAATTTCAAGATGACGTAAAGTTAATTTCAAGATATTGGAAAGGATTTTTTTTGTGTCCTATATATTTGGGGTTATGATTTTATTTGAGTTGTAGCATTGTGTGGATGAAATCTGCTTTACATAATTAAATTCATCATTTGACTGAGCAAAGATAGGATTCACAGTGGGAATGAGAACTTACACAAGACAATCATTGCAATTTATCAACCATAGATATTAAGTGTCTGGTGCTCAATCCAATTTTTTTTTAATAAACTGGCATAGTTTTGTTTTTTAGTTGAAAGCTTTTTTTTTGCCAAAACTAGAAAATGATAGGTTGGCTTCTTCCTTATATATTGAATACTGATCATAACACCCAGTTTGAATGATAAAGCAAGTCCTCATCAATGAGCTCACTCAAGCTCGCTCCCACACTGGGCCAATTCAAAGGTGGCAATCAACTTAATGTTAGATGTTATTTAAAATATTGATTGATTGAAAAACATTTCCAGACAATTCATTAAGGAAGGCTTGGCTTCTAACTACTAACCATTTCCATTGTGCTATTAAGTTAAGAAAGTGTTTTTTTTAAGTTGCTTGCCATCTACTTCTTTATACTGGTGTGAATTTATTTTTTCTGGTACCATGCTTAGTGCTGCTGCTTTACAGTTCCAGAATATCATTTTCAAATTTTCTCTTTCACAACCTAAAGATGTGCAGTTTAAATTAATTACAGATCCGACCCTGACCCCACAAGACTAAGTGTTGGTGTGTTTGTGTGACATTGCCCTATGATGCACAAGGTAGGTTCCTGCTTTGCACCCAATGCTGCCTCATTTCCATTCCTGACAATGCCAAATTGTAATAAATGGGTTCAGGTAATTCATGGATGACAAGATTTATTTATTACAGTACAGTCCACCAACATTTTTCTTGAAAGCTGCAGTAATAATTGCCTAGAATCCCAATTGTGTGTACTCTGCAATAATCACTAACATCCAGTCTGATCTATGCTTTAGTCAACTACACATTAAGAAGAAAAAAAAAAACTTGTTCTTCAGAAGATTATACGATGTAGTGTATTTAAAATTCAAAAATGTAATCCTTAATGTGGATTTAGAACTTACACTAAATTCAAAATAAGAACCAATGTGTGTTATTGCAATGCAACTAATTTTTATTCAAGGGCTCATGCAACTGACAGCCATACATATCTATATATTAATTTATGGAAACAATATAGCTTTGTGGTCCTACAGTTATAATGCAGATGTTGAAAAAAGTGAATTATTGGTAGATTAATGTATTTTGGACTTCACATCTTACTCACTAAACCTGTTCCAAGATTTCAAAACAAATAAGTCAAAAAATATATCATTTGCAGAAAATTGCATCTTTTAAAGAATGGGAAAAAATACTGAAAATCCATCATTTTTCATGCACGGTAACTAAAATGGTAGCATGCAGGCTGTACACATTTCTCAAGAAAGTCAAGCAAGCACAAAAAAAGACTTATGCACATGCACTGTGGGAGTGTGTCTAGAGCTTCGCTCAAGATAACACAAAAGGTACTGACTATGCTGAAGCAACTCTCTTCCTCTTCCAGCATAAGAATGGGGGAGAAGCCAATCGAAGACTAGTTACTTCACTTATGGATCATCCTGAAAGTCCTGCTCCTTAATGGACCATCCCTATATACAGTGCATCCGGAAAGTATTCACAGCGCATCACTTTTTCCACATTTTGTTATGTTACAGCCTTATTCCAAAATGGATTAAATTCATTTTTTTCCTCAGAATTCTGCACACAACACCCCATAATGACAACGTGAAAAAAGTTTACTTGAGGTTTTTGCAAATTTATTAAAAATAAAAAAACTGAGAAATCACATGTACATAAGTATTCACAGCCTTTGCTCAATACTTTGTCGATGCACCCTTGGCAGCAATTACAGCCTCAAGTCTTTTTGAATATGATGCCACAAGCTTGGCACACCTATCCTTGACCAGTTTCGCCCATTCCTCTTTGCAGCACATCTCAAGCTCCATCAGGTTGGATGGGAAGCGCCGGTGCACAGTCATTTTAAGATCTCTCCAGAGATGTTCAATTGGATTCAAGTCTGGGCTTTGGCTGGTCCACTCAAGGACATTCACAGAGTTGTCCTGAAGCCACTCCTTTGATATCTTGGCTGTGTGCTTAGGGTCATTGTCCTGCTGAAAGATGAACTGTCGCCCCAGTCTGAGGTCAAGAGTGCTCTGGAGCATGTTTTCATCCAGGAGGTCTCTGTACATTGCTGCAGTCATCTTTCCCTTTATCCTGACTAGTCTCCCAGTTCCTGCCATTGAAAAACATCCCCACAGCATGATGCTGCCACCACCATGCTTCACTGTAGGGATGGTGCAATGTTTCCTCCAAACATGACGCCTGGCATTTACACCAAAGAGTTCAATCTTTGTCTCATCAGACCAGAGAATTTTCTTTCTCATGGTCTGAGAGTCCTTCAGGTGCCTTTTGGCAAACTCCAGGTGGGCTGCCATGTGCCTTTTACTAAGGAGTGGCTTCCGTCTGGCCACTCTACCATACAGGCCTGATTGGTGGATTGCTGCAGAGATGGTTGTCCTTCTGGAAGGTTCTCCTCTCTCCACAGAGGACCTCTGGCGCTCTGACAGGGTGACCATCAGGTTCTTGGTCACCTCCCTGACTAAGGCCCTTCTCCCCCAATCGCTCAGTTTAGATGGCCGGCCAACTGTAGTATGAGTCCTGGTGGTTTCGAACTTCAAAGCAGCAGAAATTTTTCGGTAACCTTCCCTAGATTTGTGCCTCAAGTCAATCCTGTCTTGGAGATCTACAGACAGTTCCTTTGATTTCATGCTTGGTTTGTGCTCCAACATGAACCAACTCCAACTGTGGGACCTTATATAGACAGGTGTGTGCCTTTCCAAATCATGTCCAGTCAACTGAATTTACCACAGGTGGACTCCAATTAAGCTGCAGAAACATCTCAAGGATGATCAGGGGAAACAGGATGCACCTGAGCTCAATTTCGAGCTTCATGGCAAAGGCTGTGAATACTTATGTACATGTGCTTTCTCAATTTTTTTATTTTTAATAAATTTGCAAAAATCTCAAGTAAACTTTTTTCAAGTTGTCATTATGAGTTGTTGTGTGTAGAATTCTGAGGAAAAAAATGAATTTAATCCATTTTGGAATAAGGCTGTAACATAACAAAATATGGAAAAAGTGATGCGCTGTGAATACTTTCCAGATGCACTGTAAGCAATGAAATGACCAGAAGTCGATGTTCATTCCTGGTCCCGCATCTGCTGAAGCCACACTAGTCTGTTTGGGAACCACATCTGAGTTCCAATCTTTGTTTTTCAGTATGCCTGTTTTGTTTTAACTTTGTTAGCCTTACTGCTGCTACACAGGGGTCTTAAGGAGAACCCAACACTTCATCTTATCTTGTCCTAATTTCTCCACAAGGAATAAAGTCACACTGAAGCATTTGTGTACAACATGTTTTCAGAGGATATTTGGATTAGTATATCTGAACTTCATAATGACAAAGTGTAATATATCACTGTAACATCCATATAGGCATCCAGGTGAACTGCTGGGGAAACAAAGATATTACTTAGGGACAAAAGATATGCTAACCTTGTCTTTGACTAACTTAAAGACTAATTATTTTTGTTATAACACATTGTTTCTGCCAGTGGGTTAGAAGTTGCTATTGTTTGTATTGGAAGTGAATTACAGTGGGTTGCAGCTGATATGCTCCATTTGCTGGGACATGCCTCCCCTTGGTGAGTTCTGAAGACACATATGGTATAAAGAGAGTCACGCCACCAGAAAGTTTGAGAAACACTGTTATAACATATAGTCAGCTTGTATGGCTTAATATAAATGATATTAGGTTTCAATTTCAACATCTCTGTTAATTTTGCTTATTCCTCCTGTAGCTGTTTAGGTTATCTCTCAGTGAAACAGTTTGTTCCCACAACCCAAAGATGTGTGTCAGGTTAGCTTGCAGCACTGAATTTTCACCTGTCACACACGTGTGTGTGCTTAGAAGGCAGGTTAAAAGCTTAACCAAGGGTGGAAAACAAGTGCAGGGATTGACAAAGTCCACTAACCTGTCTTCTTCCTCTTCTGCAGATTACCTGACCAGAAACCTGCCTAAAACTACTCCAGTTCCTGCACTCCCTTCCTAGCTATGCCTCCTACCAACCTTACTTCTAGTTTTGAACCACATGGACCTGCCTCTTCCTCCACTGCAACTATAAAAGCCTACCACCTTCCCTTCCACTGGAGCTATTGATGTCATTGCCTGTTTGTGTACAATATATGAGGTGGATCCCCAGCTCTTTTTTTTTTTGCCTATTTCTTGTGTTTTACACACCATATAAGTGAGAATGACAAGTGAAGGAATGGCTCCCCATGCAGGGTTCATTTTGCTTTGTGTTCCTTGCCATCAGGACTGGCCTTAGCCCCCACTTCAAGTGTGTTTAGAAAAAGAGGTGATACAGTATATCGATATCAGTATTTCCCTCATAACCATCTTGAAAATATTTATAATTTATTTAAGGTTATTATATCTTGTGCAGTGAATGGTTCTTTCTACATTTTGAATATTTTTACAGTTTGGCACTTTTTTATAAATCAAGATAAAATAATAAATGCAGTGCAGGCCCTCATATTTGAAAAAAATGCAAGATTGTCATTCTTTTATTAACTAATAAACAGTAAGACTGCCAAAGTGAAAGCAGAATGACATTGAATGAAATGTGTTCAAACACTGCTGGTGCCAAAAAAAGAAGAGTCTTATAACGGAGGAGATATTAGACTTGCTACCCCAGTAGAAATAAAAAGACAGACCACATAATTGCAATTCCCGAAAGAAATACACATCTAGTGAGTCAGCCATAGAGTGGTTATTTTCGTCATTGCAGTGACTTTGCTGGAAAGATCTGGTACTAGACTAGTCTCAGAAACATATTATACAAGTGCTGATGTAAGGATCTGAGATAGGGTGTCCAGCTCAATGATTTCAGAGTAGAGATGCTTCTGCTTTGAATTTAGAGGAACACCTTGGGAGGATATGTTCTGTGAAAGGGGCTTTCTGAAATGGGGAGTTTTTTGAAATGAGATGATTAAGACACCTGGCTAAGATATCTTCTAGGTAGGTTCTTGTCCCATATTTGGTTTTGACTAGGAAGTGACTTGAGACATGGCACTTTTCAAATCACCTGTAGGACTTTCAGAGGTTGTCATTCCAGTATTTTGTTAATGTAAAATTTACCTTATGAAAGCAGACAGAAAATGAAGAAATCAACACTCTTTTAATTTCTACTTCCAAAATATACATTCTCATGATTTATCTATAATTCTCAATATTATGGTTTTATAGTTTAATGAATTCAATCACCTTTACTTTTCAAAAGTTAACACTGCACCTTAAAAGTGAATGTACCAAATTGATTGATTCCTTATACATTTTGCATAACAAACAACTTTCTAACCTGCTAATTCAAATTAAGGGTCATGGGAACATCATAACTAAGTGAAAAAAAGTTTTGCATTTTGTAAGTTTAAAATAAATAAATAAAAATAGTGTGACTCGGTCTTTGTGGGTGCATGTGTGGCAGGGAAGCTGGTTAGATGCAGGGCATTCAGCATAGAGGCGCACTAATTGCTTAATTGGTCAGCTGTACCACATCAGCACTCCGTGAATGCATCTACAGGTGGAAAAAACAGAGCCTGAGCAGGGCAGATGAGGATAGAAAGAGAACAGAATAGAAAAGAAAGAGAGAGAGAGAAGCGATCACTGAGATGGGGAAAGGTAAATGAAGGAACACACTGCTCAACAGTTTACACGGAGCAGGGCGGAAGACAGGAGTAGCTCTGAGAGTTGACGGCACTCTCGCCAGCTTCAGAGCCAAAAAAGCAGAGCTGTTGAAAGTGAGAGAGGATGGGGCCTGATGGAGGTAGCGGATTCATGGGAGGTGACAAGTTGCATCCATGGAGTGCCCAGGGTCCTGATGAGGAAAGGAAAAAATTTGTAGGAAGAGACACAAAAAAAAAACATTTACCTGTCAAGGTGGATTTTAACTAATTTATTGTGACTTTTAACATCCACCGGACACTTTTTTAATTTATTAATTAAAGCACAGCACATTTTGCACTTTGGAGTTTTGAGTTCCCGTTTAGATTGTGATAATAAAAGCAGTGGAGCACTTTGCACCTTACTCTTGATGGGTTATGTCCTCATTGCATGGTTCATTCAGGTTATGTTATTGACAATTCCAGTTGTAAGTTATGTCAGGCTGTCGGAGCAAACCCAGACCATCACAACACCACAAAAAATAAATAATGAAATATAAAATTCAACCAGCCCAGGACATTGTGAAATTTTAGTGAAGAAACCTCAATTTTTAAATGTTAACAAAAAACATTGTAGGACAAAGTCAGCATTGCCCATCCTGCTAGGTATGTTAAGAAAACAGATTTAACAGGGATGCAGGCATCCAGTTGTGCCTATCCCCAATTCCATTCCAAACTAAATGAACACCAGCTTGCACCAGGATCTGCCTGGACTTCATGTGATAAGAAAGGTGTCAATCAGAATTGTGCTGACATCTCACCAGAGGCTCTCTTGCACAAGAAGATGCAAAATGGACTCAAGCAATAACAAAGACTTATAATTCAAAGAGTGACAAGTAAGATGGATAGAAGACCTCACCCTATGAAAGGATACTGATTTTGTAAATGGAAATGACTTTAATCCAATCAGGAGAAGGTCAACATTCCTTTGAAACCACATGCATTCCATCACTCAAAGTAAGTGAGAAGGAATAGAAGGAGAAAATGGCAGGTTAAGAGAAGTTTGGGGGTTCTATTGGGGCATCCTCTCTGGGATTCTCTCAGAGAGGGGAGAATGCTCCATAAGAACTGAAAACATCTGAATCCTGATCTCTGAACTTAAAAGCTAAAAGCCACCATTCCTTGGAGAGCCAAAGCCAGCAAACTCTTCTCTTTTTGAGTCTGAGAGCCAAGCCAAGCTAAGCACTGATCCCTATCTTCTTAGGAGCAGCTATTACATCAAGAAAGGAACTTCAGCTTCTAAAGTCTTGGGGGAGAATGAGTGATGACTTTTCCCTATGAAGTGGCAAAAGACAGCAGAGGGCAAGCTGAGGAAACAGCAGCACCACACTAACAACAATCATGCATCAAAGAGAAAGAGTGGACTGCAACACATGAAGGACCCAGACCAACAACAGTGGACGTCATCTTTAAATACTTGGTATCGTAAAGTTATCTGTGCCAAGATAAAGTACAACTCTAAATACCAGTAAACAAACAGCCTATATGTTACTGTATATGTTTGTCTCTCTTGTCTGCATATATATGGAGTTATGTTTCTATAGTCCTTGTGTTTATCAATAAATTGTATTATTCTATTTCTTAAAACAAGTGTGCCTCAGTTACCTTGACATAAGTTGAAAGGCCGGAGGACTGATCTTCCAAAACAGAGAAAGGTAAGGTAAATAAAGCAGGAGCATGGCCAAATTATTTGATTAATTACTGGCATCGCCAAAGGTAAAACTGATAATTAATTAACCAAGTTAAAATTTTTTTTTCAAATCCCACATCATTTTGGTGTCCCTGGGGTGCCGTCTTAATGATTATTGTTCATGAAGATTCCTTCAACATTGAATTTGTAGTGAGTGGTCTGTCATCTGCAGTTGAATTTCTGACATAAACAATGGCTTTTGACAATGCACCCATTGGTTTTTTTTCTCAGTTCATTACAGATTATGTACAATTTTCAAACTTCATTAAATGGAGAGACACACAATGCATATTAGTAATCCAGGATCATCAATTAGTGGCCTACAGACATGGGGCATCATATATAAGCACAGCTTATGCACAAAAATGTTGCATTTGCCCGCTTCCATGCTCACTTCGTAATATATAAAAACTAAACTTGGTGTAAAGCTGCGCACGTTTTAATGGCAGCCTCAGACCAAATTTACGCACATTTCTGCTCAGTTTGCAAACAGGCGGCATCCAGCGTCAAATTTGCATCCATGACACAGGCATTATGAAATGCACCAAAATGAATTGCATATCATTTACAAATTTAAGAAACTTGATTGCAATCATTCTGTAACTATGTAATGGAATGGTTAAATTATTCCAACTACTACGGCTGCTTTAGCGTTGTTAGAAGACATAGCAAATGGAAGAATTAGAAGAAAGTGCATATTTACAGATCATACTGACTTCTTTTCCTATGATGATGACTGGCTTCTACATTGATTTGGATTTCCAAGAGCTATCCTCTCGGAGCTGTGTGCTGTTAGAATACTAGGAAGTATACTTGACATCATTTTTATAATGAAATGAACTAAAGTATGTACTGTATATTACATTTAACTTAATTTAAATAATGTATACTGTTAATAATTAAACATGAGATGGTGGAAGCGCTGCTGCCTCGTAGTTAGGGGGTCACATTAGAACATTAGAACATTCTAGACAAGAACAGGCCCAACAAAGCTCGCCAGTCCTATCCACTTATTTCTTCCAAAAAAACATCAAGTCGAGTTTTGAAAGTCCCTAACGTCTTACTGTCAACCATACTACTTGGTAGCTTATTCCAAGTGTCTATCATTCTTTGTGTAAAGAAAAATTTCCTAATGTTTGTGCGAAATTTACCCTTAACAAGTTTCCAACTGTGACCCCGTGTTCTTGATGAACTCATTTTAAAATAACAGTCTTGATCCACTGTACTGATTCCCTTCATAATTTTAAACACTTCAACCATGTCATCTCTTAATCTTCTTTTGCTTAAACTGTAAAGGCTCAGTTCTTTTAATCTTTCCTCATAATTCAACCCCTGTAGCCCTGGAATTAGCCTAGTCACTCTTCTCTGGACCTTTTCTATTGCTGCTATGTCCTTTTTGTAGCCTGGAGACCAAAACTGCACACAGTAGTCAAGATGAGGCCTCACCAGTGCATTATAAAGGTTGAGCAGAACCTCCTTGGACTTGTACTCCACACATCGCGCTATGTAACCTAACATTCTGTTAGCCTTCTTAATGGCTTCTGAACACTGTCGAGAAGACGATAGCTTAGAGTCCACTATGACTCCTAAATCCTTCTCATAAGTTGTACTCTCGATTTTCCGACCACCCATTGTGTATTCAAACCTAACATTTTTACTTTACATTTGTTTTGGTGACTTTACATTTACTGACATTAAATTTCATCTGCCACAAATCTGCCCAAGGCTGTATGCTATCCAAGTCCTTCTGTAATGATATAACGGATTCCAAATTATCTGCTAATCCACCTATCTTGGTATCATCTGCAAACTTAACCAGCTTGGTACTTATATTCCTATCTAAATAATTTATATATATTAAAAATAGCAGCAACCCTAGCACTCACCCCTGTGGAACACCACTCTTAACATCGGCCAATTCTGATGAGGTTCCTCGCACCATCACCCTCTGCTTCCTGTGTCTGAGCCAATTCTGCACCCATCTAAAAACATCACCTTGAACTTCCACTTCTTTTAATTTGATGCCCAACCTCTCATGTGGCACCTTATCAAATGCTTTCTGAAAGTCAAGATATATAATATCATATGCTCCACTTTGATCGTATTCTTTTGTTGCCTTCTCATAGAATTCTAGCATGTTAGTAAAACACGACTTCCCTCTTCTGAACACATGCTGACCGTTCAGAATAACTCCTGTCCTTGCCAGGTGTTCAATCTTATCCTTAATAATTCCTTCCATTAATTTTCCTGTGATGCATGTTAAGCTCACTGGCCTATAGTTGCTTGGATCTGCCCTGTCACCCTTTTATATAATGGGATGATATTTTCCATTTTCTAGTCCTTCGGAATCTCTCCAGTGCGCAATGACTTCCTACAAATATGTGTCAAGGGTTTATATATGTACTCACTAGCCTCCTTAAGAACTTGAGGATAAATATTATCTGGTCCCGGTAATTTGTTTGTTCTCCCTCTACAATTTCCAAATCCCACAGTACCTCCTTAGTAGTCCCGTTTACCTCTGGGAGGTTATCCACTTGCTCACTTTTGAACACCTCAGAAAAGTGTAAGTTTAGGGCATCCGCTATTTCATTGTCTATATCTTTTAATTCCCCTTTACTATTTCTGATGCATTTCACCTCCTCCTTGACTATTCTTTTACTACTAAAATACTGAAAGAATCTCTTAGGGTCTTCTTTTGCCTTATCTGCTATATTCCTCTCCAGCTGTCTTTTAGCCTCCCTGATATCCTTCTTAATGGCTGCCCTCATGTTCTCATACGCTCTACAATTCACCTTGCAGTCATTAGTCTTATATGCCTTATAAAGCAGTTTTTTCCTCTGCAAATTCTTTTTTACATTTTTATTAATCCACCGTGGAGCTTTTTTTAATATCCTATTAATTCCAAATTTACGTGTGTATATTTCCTGCATTACATGTAAAACATTATTAAACCTGTTCCACTGTTCCTTGACTGTCTCCACACCTAAAAGCTTATCCCAGTGTATCCTACTTAGACATTGTCACATCTGATCAAAATTAGCACGACCAAAGTTCAACTTAACAATTTTAGTTTTTTCATCTGCACTCTTACAAAATACTGAGAATTGTATTACATTATGGTCACTTGACCCTAGTGGTTCAATCACCTCTACACTCTTAATTCTATCCTGATTATTACAAAATACTAAATCCAGACAGGCTTCACCCCATGTTGGTGCTTTCACATGCTGGGTTAAAAAACAGTCACTGATTACTTCTAAAAACTCCTGCTCTTGTGCTTCTCCATCTGCAAGGTTATGCCAGTTAATATTTGGATAATTAAAGTCCCCCATGACTATAATATCTCCCTGTAAACTTGCCTTTTTGATATTACTATAAAGATGTGTGTTGAAATTACTGTCTGAATTGGGTGGTCTATAACACACTCCTAAAATAAGACCTCTTTCCCTAATATTTTCCAGGCGAAGCCACATGTCCTCACTAAGATGGGGATCATCATCCAACTGAAGAGGACTTACATTTAAATTCTGTTTGGCATAAACAGCAACCCACCCTCCTTTTCTGTTCTGTCTATCCTTCCTAAAAAATGTGTATCCCTCTATGTTACACTTATCCCCATCTTTGTTATTTAGCCAGGTTTCCATTATTGCTATAATATCATAATTATGCTCTGCTACATACAACTCCAACTCACTTACCTTATTTTTGATACTTCTAGCACTAAGGCAAGCTATTTTTAATGTGTTACTCCTTCTACATTTAAATGTTTGCTTAGAATTTACATTACTATACATTTTTATTTCTGCACCATTGTTTGTTCCTCCATGTATAGATCTAAACCTGGCCTGGCCTAAACTCCCTGCAACCAACCCCATTCCCTAGTTTAAACAATCCTCAACTAGCCTACACATACGCCTCCCCAATACATTGGTGCCCCTCCAGTTCACTTCCCAGTTGTTCCCTGCCCAGAGTTTGTATGTTTTCCTGGTGGGTTTCCTCTGTGTGCTTCAGTTTCCTTTCAAAGGGATGCAGGTTAGGAGGTTTGGTAATGTTAAATTGATGCTGCTAGTGTATGTGTGTGCTCTTATTCACCCTGCGATGACCTTGCGCCCCATCCTGGAATTGTTCCTGCCTTGCGCTTAATGCTTGCTGGGATTGGCACAACCCTGGATGGATGGAATAATTAAACATGTATGATGAAGATTATGGTTTTACATTTATTATAGATGCTTATTGTGTGGTGACTGGTTACGTGGGGAAAGAAAATGGAAGGACAGGAATTGGGGGTTGGTTTGCTTGACAGAGACAGTATTTCTGCAATAAAGAAACTCCATCCAGATGAGCATCCATAGTGCTCCTCATCAAAAGCTAGGGACACAAATAACTCCAAAGCAGCACATACAGCACAAGGGCCAGGTGTGAAGGTACAGTTCCACCACATCTATATCATCTGTGGACTCATCAGTGGCTAGGGATTTATGATGAGTCTGACTGATAGCATCTATTACCTGATTTTGAATACAGTCTACCAAGACGGTTGCAGCAGGTTCAACAACACTATCCATTGATTTCTCATTATCAAGCTCCAATAAAATGCCTATAAGTCACTCTTTTAATACAACTGCTTTATTCAGCTTAGCCAGTATCAATGCACCTTGGAGGGAAGCACTTGTTGAACAAGTCAGTATTTTCCTCTTGTGATTGTAGTTTGAATTCAAGGCCTTTATTTTCCTGAGCTGGACTTCAGACTGCAGCTGATAAGATTCATTATGGTGAGCCCTGGCCCAAAGAGCTTTGCTCTGCTTGAATTTGCCCCAAGACAAATATACTTGATGACCATTGTTAGAAATCTTTCACGTAATGGATACAACCCTAAAGGCAGCACACCACCTTTAACTCATACCAACTCATTTTATGGTCACCAGGTTACCTGATATTCATATCTTAGGAATTCTGGAAAGAGCTACAGTATATGGGGAAAGAAACAAATGGACATAGAGAGAATGTGCAATTTTCACAAAGGCTGGAAAATGATTCTGCATAGCCGTGAAGTGCCAATCACTGTGCCACAGTGTTAATAAAATGTCAGAAGTGGTTGGCATAAAATTCATTTAGGAAATCTTATCACAAGTTCAACAATTAATATTAAAGACTTGTTGGGCTGAATGACCTAATCTAGTCAAAACTGTTCAAATATTCTAATCAAAAGAGTATTATTTGGTCTTGGATAAAATGTTTGAAGTTAGTCATCCTTGCACTGTAATTTGAATGTTTAAGTAAAGGCCTATTAAAAGTAGAATCAATAAGAAAACACTTTTAATAATGCTATAGGATGGAATCTAGTAGGAGATCAAGGAATTCCAGAGACTTCAGAAATAGTAATTAAGATTTACGAAACATTTTAAGAACACAACAAATTTCACAAATCAGTGAAACTTCAGTACAGGAAACTGATTTATTATCCAGACATCTTATCCTGGTATTGTTAAACCTATCTTAATTACTGTAGTTTTTTTATCCTAGATTCTCATGACCTTTCTCATAAAGAAGTGCTACAGATTAAATTTACTGATGCCTTTAGCAGTTGTTAAGCCCTGTTGTTTTTTACTTTTATTTGCTCCAGACCAAAGATGTTTAATTGTTTCACCTGTAGGTCATGCATTTTGTGTCAGTCATGCCACTGGTTGATCTTCCTGTGCTGCAATGTCATTTTTGTAATGTAGTAACAACTTTCAATCTAATCCTAAATACAGACCTTAAAGAACAAAGCTATACATTTACAATTTGTAATGAGTAGGCCTAATGTTATTTTTATTACTGTTAAATATAAATTTATTTTAAAAAGCATTTTGATGTCTAGTTATACCAATTTAAATTGGTGCTGTTTATTTACAGGTTTAAATTATTTTTGTTAACACAAATATAAATCCATTCGCAAACAGTGAAGACAAACTGACTGCCTACCTTTGATGGTATGTCCACGATAACAGCCAACAGTCAGATTACCATTTTGCCATTTCATGTAATTTGCGTATGCATGCCTGATGCGTGAGTTTCCAGTCTCTGAATACATGAGTGAGTAAGTCTTCAACTAGATTATTACAAAAATATTCAAAATCGCATTATTCAATTTTCCACATTCAAGCCGGGTTCTATATCTGTTGTATCAACGAGCCGCAAATCTGCATGCCATACCAGCTTTAACAATTGGAAACTTGAATATAACCGGAGTTGATGGTCATGGATATGAGACAAATCGGTGACTTGGCTGGTCCTACAACATGTACTGGTTGGGAGGATGTACATTTTCCAGCACACTCAGTAGTAACATTTGTAATGTAACCAGTAGGGGACGCTACTTCAAGCCAAACCCCAGACACAGTCACACCCAAACCATCAGTTCAAAAATAGTCCCTTTTTTTAATGAAACATTACCTTAACACCCAGATTAAGACAATCAAAGTATAAGCATAACAGAAAACAATTCTTTTTCTTCACACTCCTGTCAAGCTTCGTTCCCTCCTGATTCTGATTGCCTGGTCAAGGGAAAGTGGCTCCTTTAATCTTTGACCCTGGAGTACTTCTGGGTATTCCATGCTGGATAAAAATTCTTGGTTCCATCTATTCAGAGAGTCTGTGTTTCCAGTTTCTTTTATTGTGGTGTACCATCTGGGCAAAGAATCACCCTCTGGGATGCCCATCCATCTCCAATAGCACTCACAGTAACAAACACATCTGTAAAGTGAATACAGCCAGCGGCCAGTTTTTCACTTACCATTGAGGCATGACTGAAATTCTGCGTCAAAATCGTGTCTGGAAATGACTTGTAGTTTCATCTCATTGTTAACAACAACACCCTCCACATGCTGCATTCCTCCTTTAAACAAAAATAAAAATAATATACAGACAATTCTTGTGAAAATATAATCATTCTGACATTGTTACAATGTGATAACCTAAATTCCCTAGTTTAACAAAGTACTCCAGATGTGATCCCATTAGTTTCATGATCTCTTATAAAATTTAGACCAATTCTGGTGTTTTGAAATACTATATCTAAATTCTCAGTTTATTTGTATTTATTGTTCATTAACTTCCATGATACCACATTTGTGATGTCATTTGGTTTGCATTATTCTTTGTGTATATGTAGTGCAATATAAAGTAACCAATAGCTATAATTTAGTAAAAGCAGACATACCTTTCTGAAAAATGACTTAAATAAAACTAGAATTTGCCCGTCAGCAAATTGCTCAGGTAGACTTTTTAAAGTTTCTGATTTTAAGTGTACTTAAGTACTAAAATTACAAGTAAATGTAGAATTTCTCTCTAGTTTATTATAGTCAGCAAACTATCTGCCACTTGAAACAGTGCCATTCTGTGTGAGTGGCCATCTAATGATTGTGTCTTAATACAATGGGATAGTCACTAATAACAGAGGCATGCAGGCTTCCTAAAAATTCCATCATAAAGTGAATTACAATCAATTCATATGGAAACTATTTTTATGTATTCCCTGGCCCCCAAAATTACTCCAACTGTTCTTCAAATTACAACATGAAAAGTGACTGAATTAGTTTAATGATATTAGTCACCAAAACAAACCATGGTAAGGCCTTCATTAAATGTTTAATCTTTACCTGGACTTTAACACTTCTAGCTTCACAATCAATTTCTTTGGTTTTTCCAGCTACTGTTAGGAGTTGTGCTGCCAAGGATAGTGTGAAAAAAATCGAACAGCACACGTAACGTAAGATCAGCTCCTCCCCATTCGGCAGGAGTGTCTGAATGCGGAAGTGTCAGTGGAATACCTGACTGAGGCTGGGACTGTGCGTCACCAACACTTGAATGCTACAGCGAGGTGTACATGGAATGACTGCGCAGGCAATCGGGTCTTAGCTTCTGCAGTGCATATTGTAAATCATCACAGATTCTACGTATACGCAAACAAGGGTCTTGTTCAAAAAGCAGAAGGCAATTGTTTTTAAGATTAGGCACCCTTACACTATTTTAAGATTAGGCACCTACTCTAAATTTTAAAGATTAGGGACCCTGGTGTACCTGACCTTACCCCCATGAACCTTAAGTTCAGGGTTTGCAGTAGGGGAAGGCCAGTCTGAAACAAACAACAAGAAGGAGATGGCGTTCGCTTTTTGAACAAGACCCCGCAAATTATCTGAAAGTGAGGTAGCCTGTATTTTAGATAACTGATTGAGTAAACTGTATGTGGAGGCTCTTTTGGTTTAATAGTACAGTAACGAATATGTCCAGCAAAATGTAGTAGAGTACAGATTTGATTGTTTGTTCAATTTTTTTCTTTTGGAAAGAAGAATAAAAGCATTGTTTTTGTTTAAGAATTATATTGTTATAATCAAGTTATCGTTACTATGTTTTCTGGTTTAGCTCTATTAATAAAGTTCTTCTGATCTCTTGTCATGCTTGTCTTATGGTTGTGATACTAGTGATTAAATTTCTGACACCAGTGAATGAAAGAAATAAAAACCGCAACAATAAACTGCCTGTTGTTTCAGGAAATACTAACACTTCAGGTCTTGCTTCTCTATGAAATTCATAAAGATGTGTGGTCAGTTAGAAACTTGAGTGCACAGGAGTTAGAACAGCTGCATGTCCACTCCAATCCACAATGGTTTTGTCTTATGACTAGAAGGGAACATCACCGAGCCCCAAACCCCCATACACAATTAAACCACACTGCTACGGGTTAAAATACAAAGTGGTTTTATTTTATAACACACCTTTCACAGGTTTCAAACCAAACATAATTCTCTTGTCATCTCTTCTGCTCACCACTAGTGAGCATTGTCCACCACTTTTCAACCTGAACCCAGGAGTACTTTTGGAGCGACAAGATTACCACCTAGAAGCACTTCGAGGTCCAGCAAAACCTCTTTGTAACAGGGGAGCCTGCCCCCAGCAGCTCCCCCTAGCAGCACTCGAAGACCCCAACAGGGCTGCCCAGCAAAACAACTGCCATATAGCCCTGCGGGTGTCCAAATGGGAACCATACGAGATGGATACCACCAACCAAAGTACTGGGGGGACACATAGCTCTGGGTGGCAGTCTACCTTTGTCCTTTCCTTATAATGGCCTCCCAATCAGGATAGGTACCACCAACCAAAACAATAGGGATGCCTGTCAATCCTGTCCATCCAACTCCTTCCTTTATCACAGCTTCTCGGACGGGTAAGGAACCAATCTGTGTCTTCTATAACAGCAGCCTCTATGACAGTTTCTTATTGTGCTGCCTTCTAGATAATGACTACCTTTAAGTGAAAGTCTCTTCCATTCCTCATACTTCCCAATGACAGACTGGCTTCCCAAATCACCTCAGAGCGACTTAATCTGTTCTTGCAAAAATGTCTTCATTGTCCTCTGTAACAAGTTTGGAAGTAGCAGATGACAACAGCCTAACCTTTAAACACCACATGTCTACAGCAGATTAGGGTTCACTTTATCATTTAGATCATATCAATTTCTCTCTAGATGGGAGTCTGCTTTTCATTTATCACCTCACACTTTCACTACGACAACTGTGTTGGGTTCCTGTGGAAAATAAAAACAGGATACAACAAGCTCTGGATGCTGTTGTCAGAAATAAAGTTGTGTGATCACATCAACCCCAGTCAGCCTCATCTATGCCTTCCTAACAGATATCAAATCATCTTTAAAACTCTGGTATTAACTAATAAAACTGTTAATTGCAATTCTTCAGAACATTACATGTATCTATACAGTATATCTCTCTGTGAAAATAAATAATTCTAAATATTTGTGTTAATTTGCCTTTAATTATTTTTGTTTGCTTATGTTCATGTTGAAGAATGCATTTTAAAATAGCAGATGGCACCTATATGGTTTACTCTCTTCTTAATTTTAAACCCAACAATCATGTAACCTCTCGACTGGAGACTGCAGAAGACTGGGATCTCTGGTAAAGGAGATGTGGCCTGAAGGAGACAGAGAGAGAGAACATGTTACAGATGTTAAATTAAAAAAAAAATCAAAGCAAGTAGTATTGGACGGTTTAACTGCTTTATCTTGATTTTTGCTTCTTTCTTTAGCCCTTAACTTTTATGCATGTGTCTTTGACAGAGAAGGCCCATTTATACCCAATCCTAAAATCTTTCCTGAACTGTGAGTATTTAGTGTCTAAGAGCTAGGTTAAACCGTACAGTGCAGGACTATCTATAGCCAGTAGTGTGGCAGACCGCTTCGGACAGATACCACATTTATTTAGCCTCAGATCTGTTAACAAACAGTACATCTTTTGTTAGCACTCGTTTTCACAGTATGAGGACTGCTTTCTCACTCATAGGGACTGGGGGCCTTTCTTAAAGTCACTGGAAGACATCCTTCTGCATTAAACTCAAGTCATTAATAAGAAACATCATCATTAGAAAACACACAAGACAAAATGATAATATTCAAGTTAAAAGGAAATATGAGTAGCAGATAAAATTAGTAACGGTAATTCTGGATTCTGTTTGCAATTAAAATGTTAACACAACCAAGAACATGTAAAAGTAACACTACAGGCTGCAAATTTCTGTCCTTAAGTAAGCAATGCATCAAAATCAGTCTGCCAAATACTGACTATCCCAAGAGGAAGGTTGTACATTTCTTTTAGCTGGGCTAAAGTAACGTTTTTCCAGAAGGCTCAGATGATCAGATGAACCCGGCTGCCCGAGTATTGATTAGAGAGTAAAATGACAAAGTAATGACTTTATTATAGACTTTACGCCATTGAAACCTGCAGAGGATTGGCTGACAAAAATGGAAATGTAAGAAACTCCATCAGATGACCCCTGTATCCGAAATATTTGAAGTCTATTTTTTGCAACATACAGGAAGATTAGTAAAAAGGAAAGTCTAATCAAGAAGGCCCTTAGAGTACAACTTCAAGTGAAAACATGCAATTATTTCAAGCAACATAATTGAATTTCATTCCTACAATAATTTTTTTTTAAATGAAACAGATGTTTTACTGTAGACATGGAATCTGACTTACAGTTTTAACAGACATGAGATGACTCCCGTTCTGCTTTGTAATGCCACCTGTAGATTCAACACAACTCAATTGTATGTGGTGTTCTTTTTTCCTGAGGAATTTAGTTACACTGAGTTGTGTCACATTTTCTTAAGCACAGCTTTATTGTGCTCATTAATAGCTCATCACAAGATATGTAATTCTGATTAGAAACACTAAAATTCCCTAGAGAACAGTTAATTTAATATCAAGATGAGTTCCACAGACCCTGGTTTAATGCCTAGCCAAGTCAGCACCCTTGTGGAGCGTGCACATTTGGTTATGAGCTTTCTTTACATGTTCAGATTTATTCCTTTATTTCAAAGTACATGTTAGGTTAATTGGCCCTCTATGAATGAGAACTGGTTTATGTGTACCCGCAGGGTTGGTCTTCAATAATTATACAGTACTTCTGTTATAACCTTGCTGTACAGGTACAGTAGTGTTTCTTGACACACTTTGGCTGAATAATTCATTGGCTGCAAGTGCTCAATGTTAGTGTGTCAGAGAGTGGATATGCAGCATTGTTCATAATGGCACACAGTTTGTTTTCATTCTCTCCTTTGCTACTACCTCCAGGGGGTCGAGAGTGAGTCCCATAACTGATCAGGTCTTTTATCATTAGCTTGGGGATTTAGTGGTCTTTTCTTGAAGTGATGTTACCAGCCCAGCACACCACAGCATAGAAAATCACACTGGCTGTCAAGGTTGTAAAGGATGTTATTACTTATATTAAAGGAGTGTAGCATTCTAAGAAAAAAAGAGTCAGGTCTTTCTTATGTAGGTCCTCTGTTTTATGAGACCAGTCCGACCTGTCATGGATGTGGACCAACATGTACTTGTAGGAGTGCATCTACTCCACATCTACTCCCTGAATAGTGACACAACATAGAGGCTCTTTGATGTGACGGAAGTCAATAACAAGTTAGCTGGAGTTGCTGATGTTAAGTTGCAGACAATTTTTTTTGCACCAATAAACAATATTTATAAACCTGACTCCATTAGTGTAGAATCATCAAAGTATTTCTGCAAGTGACATGACCTGGTGTTACTGTATATTTATAGTCTGCAGTATACAGCGTGAACAGAAAAGGAGACAGAACTTTTTTTTGCTGTGCTCCAGTGTTGCATATCAGAGACACAGTTTCCAGCCTTTCACACAGTGTTTTTGAGACATTCTTCAACCCATTGCAACTCCAAAATGGAATAAGTGGGTTTGAGAATATTATGCTGTGATTGTCAGTTCAGAACTGTCATCATACATCAATGGGCTATTTGGGTTTAAGTATAGACTGAACAGCTATGTGTGTCTAGCTGCATATAATGTATTCTCTACACATTTTCTCTGTGCACTTTGATTTCTATGCAGTTTATAGGTAGGCTGTTCTGAACAATCTTAACTGTTAATGTTACCTTCAAGTATACAGGAATGAATTGGAGAAGATAAAAGTGTCAATGATATGCACATATTGGATTATTTTACTGGTGCAATTTACATTAATTCTATTGATTCTGGCAAAGGCAGTTATCTACTTTATACACTTTTCTTTGGACTCAATGCTTCTTAAAAAATGAAAGAATCTGCAGTTTTGTTAATACTGTATAAAATATCTTTCCCACATATTCAGCAAGTTTGATCATAAAGACAAATTAGTTTTCTGATTAAATGAATACATTTCACCTGCTTGATCATACTGTACAATACAAGTTCATCACTTATACATTAAAAATATAGAAGCTTCTTTACATATTTAATAAAACTGCTAGATCTTATCCTAGCTTTAATTTTAATTGTAGAGATGTTATTACTTGCTTTCATGGCACAGTAGCACTATGGTTACCACGACTGCCATACATTTTCAGAATCTTGGGTTTAGGTTTTAGCCTGATGCTGCTTGTGGGTAATTTTCACGTCTCCTTTGTGTTCATGTGGCATTTTCTCTGGTATTCTGGCTTATTCATTCATCATAAAGATGTGCATATTTTGAAGGGTAGCTAATTTAAATTGTTCCATTGTAAGGTTACTCTGTGATGCAGTGGCGCTCTGTCCAGTGATATTAACTGCCTTGCACCCTGTGGGTCCTGACTCCTCTGTGACCATGTATTAAAATAAGGGACTTTAAAGAATTATATTATGAATATTTAATTAACCTACAAATTGTGGCAAAACATATTTATATTTTTTTTCGTTCTTGTTTAGTGGAAACAAAAACTCATTATTGAAAAAACAACATGTTTCCCATTTTTATTGATAACTTTGCTAAGATTAAAAGGAATTGTTTCATTTGGAGCACTAACACATTGGACTACTTTTATAGAACACAGTAAGTGAACATTACCGGATAAAGTCACAAAGTAATTTGCATTGTCCTCTTTTGAGGCTAGTAGTAACTGTTTGATAAATGTATATGTCAGTTAAGTACAATGCAAAATTTGTGTTCTAATAATGTAGGCAAAGGTTTTGTTTGTTTTGTTTTAAGTTGTTTGAAACTCAAAAAGCAATAAAGAAATAAATTAAAGAAAATCTCTTCTGAGATTTTACCATTTTATTTTACTGTAAGCTTGTCTACAAGCAAAACCTCAATGCTGAGACCAAACTTTTAATGAATGCATATTTTTTATGTTAACATGTGATTTTATTATCACTTAATGCCCAAATATGCAAGAAAAATGAAAAAGAAGTATTTAAATACTAACATCCCAAGATGCAAACACTGACACACATAAACATTTTAATATACAAATACCTTTACAACTGCGCTGGGCTGGCGTCCTGCCCAGGGTTTGTTTCCTGCCTTGCGCCCTGTGTTGGCTGGGATTGGCTCCAGGAGAACCCCCGTGACCCTGTAGTTAGGATATAGTGGGTTGGATAATGGATAGATGGAATACCTTTACAAAAAAGATTTTTTCTCATTAAAGTTGTTTTTCCATGGGTTACTTGTAAAATGTAACCAATGACATGCTTCATGGCACTGACTCTGGGTGTAATATGATATGATATGATATATTTTATCAACTCATCTTAAAGCTTTGATTTAGGGTCCTTTATCTGTGCAGCATCTTTCTTTCTCCAGTTACCTTTACTGTTTAATGTTTAACTTTTAAGGTACAAACTGTCTGGTTATTCTAACTTTATAACAATAAAAGAAAGAATAGATCATATAAACCAACATTGTTCTGTGTAAAACAGTCACAAAGTGTTTATAGCACATTGTAATCTGTCTGGGGAAAAAAAATTGTAACCAAAGCAGACTGCAGCTTGCGTTTAATATAATATAGGGTCTGTGGTTCCAAAATGATGATTGTATCCCTCCAGGACACTGATGGAGCAAGCACTGGCTATCTCTTATATATAATAAGAAGAGACTGAACTGTTAGAACAATATTCTAACAGTAATAGTAATGTACCTTCAATATTTATAAATAAATAATATCATTATGAAGAAAATTCCAGAAAAAGCAGTATTTCTTAATTTTTTTGACTAATAATAATAATAATACAAATTTCTGCAAACAGATTCAGAAAACTGTCTCTAGTTTTATTTCATGGATTTAGGAGACAGACCTTGATAGATACAGTTGTCTGATTTGGGGGAGAAAGTGCCACACAACTGCATCCATTTCCAAATGTAATTTTCTTTACACCTCAACATAATTTATTTCTAAAGTAAATAAAAAATTACACTTCCCTTAAACAATTCACCTAACCTAATCCAACGATATGCAGTCTAGTCAGGTTTTTAATCATAAATGTCTACAGGCAGTTGCAAGGAAATTAATATAAAAGCTGTTTTGCCCAGACATTTAATGCATACTTGAACATCAGATACAGACCACCAGGTGCTGAGCTGCTGTATGTCAGGAGTTGTGGAAGTAATTACTTATTTTGAGCAGACTTAGTTATGAGCTGAATGTTTTCCTTTAAAAAATATAGTCTAGTTTCCAACCATACAATTATGAAGAAATTATTTAGAGATAAATGACCCTAGTTAAGGTACTATATCTGACATTTTCATACTGTGTACAAGTAATACTGTATACAACTCATGCAGATGCTAATAGACATCAAATAAGAAATATTGAGCTTTGTACATGTAGAGTTATTTATCTTTGTAAATTCATGAATTGCAAGGTAAAGCAAAACCTTCAATATTGAGCTGTCATGCAAGGTTCACCTGCAAATAGATTTCAATAAAGTTGTCTGCCTTCTCCATTTATTTAGACTAGCTAGTTTATAGACTTTAATACACTGCGGCACAATGAATAAAAGATATGGAATGCAGCTATTGGTGACATCTAAATTTGCTCAGGCATCTTTAACAGATGTTGCATATAAACCAGAGGGTAATGTTTTTATTTCCTTAGGCAAAGGGTTCCCAGCTGGCAACAGAGCATGTTAGCACAGTGTAAAAATGCAGAGATAGCTAGGGTGTAGAATTTTGTTGACACACAAGTAAAAAAAAAAGTTGGGGTCACACATGTAAGAGAGAGGCACCTGGATGGAAACATTACCTGCCATGAGGGCAGTCATCTTAGCACATGCTGGGGTGTTTGACCTTGTAACTATCAGAGATTACAGAAAACTGCTACATCAGCAGATGACAGCAGACGGTTCAAGGCTCAGTCAGGTAAGATTCTGCTGCCAACTCTGGTGGCATAATATAAGGGCATCATAGTGACCAAGTCTTTTTAAAGGTTAATGAAGGCTTAGAGATAAAAAAAACATCAGCCTGGCATTCTCCCTATTTTGCCATTTTAGTCCGCTGTCACACTGTCCACACATAGATGCTCTGTTTCAGCCTTTTTTGTAGAATTTCCACTCTTCTGTTACTAGAAAGAAACAACTCAGATCTTTGGCAGTTAGGGTACATAAGAGGACACTTTTCTTAGTTATACTTAAGTATGAAAAATCCAAAAAATAAACTAGGATTAAAATGTGTTTTTTTTATTGAACTATTAGCCTTATTCTAAAGCCTGCCACAACAGGGTATATAAAATGTTGAGAAGTTTAGGATATCATTGAACAATTTTTAAAAGTGTTGCATTTTTCAATCTGAAAGTGGATTATTGCTACGTCAGGAGATCATCATGCATTTATGAGAGAAAGATCTTGCCAATCCAATCTTTTAGATTTTTTAAATAAGCACCTGCAATAGTTGACCAAAGGAAAGCATTCAACATTATTACCTAAACTTTCAAAAAAAAGGTTTAATTCTGAATCGAGAATGTGCAGGAATAAGAGTTAACTTATATAACTGGATAAATCTGGTTAACTAGCAGAAGACAAAGAGTACAGATAGGGGAAAATGATGCACATAGAGTAAGGTTATCAGTAGAGTCCCTTAGGGGTCTGTCCTAGGTCTGTTTTATTTTTTTCTGATTTATATTAATAACATAGATTTTGGTATTATTAGTTAAGTTGTGAAATGTGCAGATGATACAAAATGGGAGAAATAGCAGACAGTAAATTTTCAGTAAAAACTATTAAAAAAAACTTGGACAAGCTTCAGAACTGGGCAAACACTTGTAAGACGTAGTTTAGTGTAGAAAAGAGATAAGTGCTACACGAGGGTAAATGGAACATCAATTATAAATACATACTACATGGTAGACACTGTTCTAGAGGAAGCAACCTCTGAAAAGAATTTGTGGGTTTATGTTAACAATTTATTTTCAGTGTCTATGCAATACACTGAAGCTATTAAAAAAGTAAAGAATGTTAATTTAAATTGTAAAAACTTGAATATAAATCAAGGGATGTTATGCTGAAATTTTATAATGCACTAGTAAGACTGCATCTGTAGTACTGTGCGCAGTTCTAGTCACCACAGTATAAAAAAGACATAGCAGCACTTGAAGCTGTCCAGAGGAAAACAGCCAACTGCATCCCAGGATTTAAGAGCGGGTCGTATCTTGAGAATTAAACCTGTTTAATCTCAAGCAGAGGAGATGGCATGGGGACCTAATGCAGGTCTTCAAAATCTTTAAAGGCATTGATAAAGTGGATCTAGCCAAATTAAGGGGAAGATCATTTAGGAATGAAGCCAGGATGCACTTCTTTATGCAAAGAGTCTTGGGACAAACTATCTAGACATGTGGTTGAAGAAGAAATCTCAACAATCTTTAAGAAGTATCTGGGTGAGATATTTGGACAGCTTATTTATTAGCTAAGCAAGCAAGCTTGATGGACTGAATTTTTATGTTCTTATATATATCATTCTTCAATATCTTCCAATGATCAAAGGGAAGAAAGTTAAATACCAGGGTCTTCATTGAAATAGGCTCAGTATCTCAGGATCTTTCCTCCTAAAGTCATAAGAATGTTATCTCTGCACCTTATTCCTCACCTGTTAACATCTCCTCACATAAATTATTTGAAATATATTTAGCCAGACACTATTCTACATATCATGCAATATTATACTGTATTTAGTGGCTGTAGGCTGTCAATTTTCCAAGATTATACAAGAGAATGGTTTCAGATTTAACTGGTTAATTCAAAAGTTTCTTAAATTCAATTCCAGTTTAATTTTGGAGAAAGTACAGCAAAACATTAACAGTATGATTGAGCCACAAATAGATATCTAATTCTGCTTTGAAATTGTTGTTATTATGATAGATAGATAGATAGATAGATAGATAGATAGATAGATAGATAGATAGATAGATAGATAGATAGATAGATAGATAGATAGATAGATAGATAGATAGATAGATAGATAGATAGATAGATAGATAGATACTTTATTAATCCCAAGGGGAAATTCACATACACAACAAACTGCATTCTCTGTAGGTCCTGACATTTTTCACCAGCACAACCAGTTCATCGATTTTATTTGGTAGTGAGTTCACATTTCCCAGGATCACAGAAGGCACCGAAGGCTTGTAACGCCACTTTCTCGCAAGCTGCTTCGCCTTTAGCTTAGCTCCGGCTCTGCTGCCATGATACCTCCTTCTTACCTCGTCAAGTAAATAGGGAACCACACTGGCGCGGGCATTTGTTCTCAGTGCTTGAAGTTGACTGCCTGAATAGATGAGTCTCGGCGTGTAAAAATCCATGTCCAAGTAGTAAAAAGTAGTAAATAGTCCCCATAAAAGAAAGTGGTAGGAGTGATCAGTGAAATAGATAAAAAGGTAGAAAGATAAAGTCGTGCACGGAGCTGCTGGAAAGGCTGCCACTCGCGGTGGCACCTGAGTCATAAACCTCCACAATGTGTTACATGAACATACAAATACTATATGTAAGTACAATGAGCATATATCAATAAAATGACACGTGGCATACTCATCATGTCTGGTACTTCAAAAAAAGCCCACAGTGATAAGCCCCTAAGTGCCCATTGTGGGTCAAAACTGGCCATCCAGGACTGCTCATCATAAATGTTTAATATGTGCTCCAGAGCTGATTACAGCATGGGTACTGAAGTACTGTAAGTTACAGGAAATGATGGGTGGGGGAGTCCCCACAAAATCATCAACTGTCAGCAGAGAATTTAAATTTGGAAGAGGAGGAGTATTTTTACATGCCATGTATGGTAGGCAGTAATGGGAAACATCAAGAGTGCATGGCACTATAACTCTGAATTTAGGTTGTGACAAATAGAGGCACTGTCGACCCCTTGAACCCTCAGACCAAACGTCAGACACCAGATAAAAGTCCAAAAATTAATTTATTATAATAATAATGTGCACAAAGCACCCTCCAGTCCACAAATCTCCAATAAACAATATTCAAATAAACAATCCTCCACTCCCAGATGCTTAGCTACCCTGCCTCCCAACTCAGCTCATCTGTCTGGGATCTCCCACAGTCCTTTATAGTCCTCGACCCAGAAGTGCTTCTGAGCCCTCAGTCCATGTGATTATCCAGCACTTCTGGGTCAAGTAAAAACTTCTCTTTTTCTTCAGCCCAGAAGTATATCATTTCTTCCATTCCCATGACTTGGAAATACTTCCGGGCTATATGGAAAATATAAATCCCTGGGCCTCCCTGCAGCGACTCCTGGCGGCCCCCATGGTATCTAGCAGGGCTGTGCATTAAAACTCCAATGTCCATGAGGCCCTGCTGGAATTCGGGGCACCTCCATGTTGCAGGGAGGGCTCCATCTGGCAGCCTGGGGGTATTGGCCGGGATGAACGGCTGGCCATATCCCACAAGGGATATAGAGATCAGTGGCGACTGCTCTAAGACTACAAGGGAAGCTCCGCTTCCTCTACTATGTCAGAAAATAAATGCTCATATATGCACTGTCGTATTTATATTGGTTTTAATAAAAGTGCGCTAGAACGCGTTCAACTTCATGACTAGCTCGTTCAGAATCAGGTATTTATTGTAGATTGTTTGACGCGATTTTCTTATCATACATTTCCGTGCAGCACAGCGCGTTAAACCCTCCTGAAGCCCAGCTTCACTGGAGATCTATGGGCAAGCACAGAGGAGCTTTTTTCACTGCAGAAAAGCTGGACGGTAATTGGATAAATGCACCAAAATCGTCACTTCCAGGGAAGCTCAGCTTCTCTGGGAGTGAATGGAGCAGTGGGCGGGCCAGGACGCTGGGCTGCTGCATGATGATTGGAGGAGCTGTTTAAAGGGCGGAACCCCTTTTTTGATTGACAGCATGTCTTATGTATACATCAGCACTACAGAGATTCGAGTTCAGTCCCATGTGGATTTGCAGGTGAAGTCGTACGACAAACTGCTGCACTGTGTATTGTTTGCTGGTGATATAAACCATTTTTGTTTGTACAAATCATTCTTTAAATAATAAAAAAAAACATATTATAGCGTTGTTGACTTTGCTCCTTGTTTCAGCATTGTAAAGTTAGTTCGTTCATATAATTAAAGTAGCTCGTGGAAGGGGAAACTAGCCAGCTAGCAAGCTGTGCATAATGGCAGACGCAGACGGTGCTAATATTGTTGACCTGCTTTTGGCAAAACCATTTAGTAGTCTTCCTTAGGAGGAGAGACTCAGAATTAAATGGCAGGGCAGACCAACGCCCAAGATTGATCTGGTGCAAAAATCAGGAAAAAATAACAGGTCTTTTCAGCTCTCCTGGTATGACAAGGTGAACTGGCTGACTGGAAGTGCTGTGACAAAGAAAATGTACTGTTGGCCATGCCCCTTGATGAAACCTTCTCAGGGAATGGGATGTGTTTGGTCAAACGTGGGTTTTGGGGATCTGGGTAACTTTGACAGGGCATACAAAAGGCATGAAAAGTGCAAAGAACATGTGAGTTCATGTGCAAGGTTAAGTTGTCTGGGCAGGGTCAGGGTTGAACATGCAATTAATGAAGGTCTTCGCATTCAGGTGGCAAAACATAATGAAACAGTAAAAAAAAACAGGGCCTTCCTAAACCGTCTAATTGATGTGACTTCCTTGCTTGGCTGTCAGGAGCTGGCATTCAGGGGGCATGATGAGAGTAGTGAATCAGCAAATAAGGGGAATTACAGAGAATTTACAGAAACATTAGCTAAATATGACTCTGTCTTGGCCACACAATTTCAGTCATCAGCTGTGTTTTCTGGTATGTCCCACTCAATCCAAAATGACTTGATCTCTGCTCTCGCAGCCACTGTTTCTGATCATATAAAAGGTGAAATTCAGACTGCTCCTTTTTTTTGCATGGCAGGTGGATGAAGCAACTGACATACTGTATCTTGCCATGCCCAACTGTCTGTCATTGTTAGATATGTGGATAGTGCAGGTAAAATTCAAGAGTGCTTCATTGGATTTTTGGATGTGTCAGGGGGTCGAGATGCTCAGTCTGTGTTTGAAGTTTTAAATGAGAACATGCAGGGCTACAGTTTTAGAGAAAAACTTGTGGCACAAACCTACGATGGGGCTGCTGTCTTTGCTTCATCTCTCAATGGCCTACAGGCCAAAGTTAAAGTAATAGCCCCTAGTGCAGTGTTTGTGCATTGCTATGCAGACAGACTGAACCTGGTGTTGTCCCAGGGTGCTAAATGCTTGCCTGAGTCAAGAATATTTTTTGCATCTCTCTCTGGATTCACCACGTTTTTTTCAAAGTCCACAAAAAGGATGTCTTTTCTTGAGTCTGCAGGATCTTCAAGATTGCCCAGAAACACTCCTACTCGATGGAATTTCACATCACGGATAGTGAGCACTGTGGCAAACAATTATGATGGCCTCCTGCAGACTTTTGACAAGATTACCCAGGATGAGAGCATGGATGATGACACATTAGATGCTGCCAAAGGCTTCATAATGAAACTGGAGGATTTTGAGTTTGTGTTCATGTTGTACACATATGAACAAATATTCTCTGAGACAGATGTTGTCTTTGATATTGTCCAGCAAAGGGCTATGGATGTTCTTTACTGCAAAAAAAGAACTGGGTCTCTCCTTGCTTTTGTCAAGGAGAAGAGGTCAGAGGAGGCTTATCAAGCAGTTTATGCAAAAGCAGCAAATCTCACATCAGACCCTCGAGATGAACCTATTAGAAAGTGCCGTCTGTCACAATTACAGGATCCCCAGGACCGCTACAGAAATTTGTACATGGCCATCCTAGACAATCTCATGGAGCAGATTTCTCAGCGTTTTTCAAATTTGGAAAGCATGAGCTTCTTAGAATTAGTCAATCCAGGGAAATTTGATGAAATGAGACAAGTGTTTCCAGAGGAGGCATTTGAAAGTGTGCTGAAAAGTTATGGCCATTTCTTTGACTCAGGGAGACTGAGATCTGAACTTCAAGTACTATATTCAGATCATGACTTACAGGGGAGCAGGGTAAGCTGTGTGATTTGTTGGTGTTTTTTAAAGACATGGAGTTGGATAGTGCAATGCCTCCGCTATACAAGCTGTTGTCGTTAGTGGCAACAATTAGCGCTACAACAGCAGGTATAGAGAGGAGCTTCTCCTGTTTAAAACGGGTCAAGTCATACACCCGCAACACGATGGGCCAAGATCGTTTGAGCAACCTTGCTCTCCTGGCCATTGAGAGGAAACTGGTTGAGTCCCTGGAAAAGACGGCCAATTGGTATGACAGGGTCACAGACCATTTTCTGCAAAAGGAACGGAGGGCAGAATTTACGTACAAATAACATAATGAATTTTATGATGAAGGCCTAATATGAGCTTCCCCTGTTTCAAAAGCTAGCAGCCGCCACTGATAGAGATGTCTGCAGCCACATTATAGAGATCCGAAAAGAATGCCCCTGGACTTGCAGAAGCTTCTCCTAATCTTTCTTCCAAATGCCAATTGGCTTTGAATTTAGGAGTTGAGTCGGGGGGAAAGGTTCAACAGGCAGGAGGATAATGTGGAATAGAGAAAGAGGCCTTGGTTGGTTAGAAGAAGAGGTTCTGGTCCTTTTGGCAATGCATTTTGCATTGTGAGCAACAGGGCAAGCCATCCCATGTTTTAGTTTCAGAATCAATCTACAGTTTTGCGCTGTTGCACATAGAGGTGCCCCTATCACAATACACAAACCAAAATAAACTTTTTTGTTCATCCAATAAAATCAAAAGCCCTCACCAGCAATTTTGGTGTTTTGTGGTATACATTACCTCTACTTATACTCTGAAGCAGTGTGAATTAATGATATTCATGAATCTAACTCGACAAAAACATGCTTATTCATGGAGAAAATGAATGTAGAGAAAAGCCAAGCAAAATGACACCTTTTATTGGCTAACTAAAAAGATTACAATATGCAAGCTTTCGAGGCAACTCAGGCCCCTTCTTCAGGCAAGATGAAGAGAGCTGTGTGTGTGTTGGTGCTTACCCATCCACTCCAATATATATCTTATGTTATAGTATACTGTAATTAATTTACTGTTGTGCTTTGGTTTACCTGTTTGGTTGGTTTCCACATGACTATTCCCCTCTAAATCATTTTGAGTATTCAGTACAAGAAAAAGTATGCAAGGATAATGAAAGAATATTCTGTGAAGTATATTTATTTTGATTCATTATTTTGAATTAAGTGAACCATGATTCTTAGCCCGATGAGAGAAGTTACAAAATCAACTGGAATGTTCAAGCAAATTATAGAAAAAACCCAATCTAAATCCGTTAAGTATTTCTCTTGTTCACTAGCTAAACAGATGTAAGGTATGCTCCGATGCTGGCATGTGAGTGAGGAAGGCCCCACCCCTTTCTTTGGCCCGCTGCCTGTCTCTTGGATTCGTGCAAATGAATCGGTACTGTAAGCGAACTGCGATACATAACACAACGAGAGAAGTCGCAAAATCAACCGGAATGTTCAAGCAAATAATAGAAAACACCAGATCTAAATCCATTAAGTAGTTCTCTCATGAAAAGCAGACAGACACACAGACAGATAGAGACAGATGTTGAATTTTATATATATAGAGATTAATGCTCTTTGGCGTTGATTTGTTGATTTCATCATTGCCCCATGTATTTATGGATGCTTTCCTGTCTCCAAACTACCTTCATACACAAATCATTCATGATGAGTTACTGCCAGGTTTTAAGATCAACGGTTTGCAGTAATCTCACTCACTTGCAGTTTATTAGAACATTAAAAAAATTATATCATTTAGATCTTCTAGAAATGAATTCTTTTTCGCTGTATTGCAATTTCTGGTTTTGTTCAATGTGATGTAGAACAAAGTGGGTACTACCCATTCTGCTATGCTTTAGTGACACACCAGGCCTATTAAGACAGCAATGTAGATAGCTTCACTTTAACACAGCTTGCGTTCCAAAGGAAGTGACTGAATTCTTAATTCCAGGACCAGCCTATACATTATCTGATAACAAAAGTGTAAATCAGAGTTGCAGTGACATCTTTAGAGGTCTTTTTGCAGAGTCTTCTTCAGCCAGAAGCTGCGAAATTGACTCAAGAAGAACAATGAACTGTAAAAATGACAACTCTGAAGGACAGAAGAACTCGCCTATGAGGAGACCCTGATTTTGCAACTGAAAGTGAATTTAATCCAATCAGAAGAAATTATACATTCCATTAAAACTCTGCACCGCCCAGATTCTCTTGGGTCACACACTCTGGTTTTCTCAGATGGTTCTCTGAAGGGAAACTCTAGAGGACTCTGCCAAGAGTTACTTGTGAGCACATTCTCCAAAAATGACTGAAAACCTCTAAAACAACCTCTATCCCTGAAACTAAAAGCTAACAAGCCACTCTGGGAGCTGAAGCCAAACAACGTTTCTCTTTGTTAACCTGAGAGCAAAGATCCACTTTGCCAAGCTAAACACTGAGCCAGTCTGAAGGCTGAGAAGCATCCATAACTTCAACAAGTGAACTTCAGCTTCTAAACTCTTGTGCTAGAAAGATTAATGTTTTTTCCTTTGAAGTTGCAGAAGACACAGAAAAGGGCCTAACTGAGGAAAGAACAGCACACCACAGACAAAGGATCTCGTAGCAGATTTATAGTGCACTCCAATGCAAGAAAAATACTCCACTTGAACCAGGAACAACAAAAATGCAACAACTCCAAACATTGGACATCACCTTTAAAATCTTGGTATTATAAAAGTATTTATCTGTGCCAAAATAAATTAGAACTCAGAATAGCAAGTGTAGCTGCGTTTTCCAGAGTTTCCAAAATTCAGCAGCTCCAACACAAAAAAATGGGATTCAACAAAGGCCTGACGCACAGAAATGATTCCACAGACAATATATCTTCCTTTTTTAAGTGTTTAGTTAAGTTTCAAAATAAAACAGTTCACACAAAAAAGAAAATTAAAATAGCAAAAAAAGGAAAACTTTATAATGAGAAAAATTCAGTTCTAAGCTTAATCTTGTTACATCTTAAATCGTTACTAATCACTTATAATTTCTGAACCATTTCAAAACGGTCAGAAAACTGTATGCTTATCCCATTTCTAAGTAGAAAATGGGTCTTTCAAGTCCCTGTTTACTGGGACCTGTTCTAAACACAAAGAGCTTATTAACTCACTGTTTCTCAGTTATAGTAAGAAGATTCTATATCTTGCTAACTTATAGGGGGAAAGACTATACCATTGTCTATGACTATGGAAGGAATCATATTCTATTCAAATAAAGCAAACATTAATATGAGTTTAACTCAAAACTTTAACTTTCTATGATTGGCTCTTACAGCAAGTAAAAAGCCAGTCTCTTTTTGTGATATGTTTGTATGTCTAGTCTGCCTGTGTTCTGTCTTTTATATCAATATATACATACAATCATCATTTTTCTATAATCCTTGTGTTTATCAATAAAATGTATTCATCTGTTTCTTGAAACAAGTGTGCTTGAGTTACCTCTAGTCTATAAGCCTGAAGACCCACTTTCTACAACAGAGAAAAGCAAAGTTAATAAGGTGAAAGTCCTGCCAAATTATTTAAACAATTACTGGCACCGCCACTGTGATTTGAGCAGATGAAGATGCACTGACCCCAACTTCAGTGGCAAATGGGGTGAGTCCCATCCATGCTTACATAATTTGAATACTACTGATAAAGTCAAAACATACCTGAATATTTTTAAATCAGATATGGGTGCATATTCTCACTCCATTCTTGTCAAGTAAGGACCTGAAGAAATATCATGACCTCCACAAATATCTAGCCAGTAATTAATGCAGCCCTTGAGAACCAATGAAGATTCCATGAGTGACCCTATGATTCAAACAGTCTGGTATGGGCACAACTACTTGGAGTTTGGGGTAGGACTGCTAAGTGGTTGCAAACAAGGTTCAACTGAGGGAAATGTATGGTGGAGCTGGTCTCTGTGACATGATATATTCAATCTCTCCCATCATCTTTCTAGGTCAATGCAACAACATTCCTAAAATATGTTCAAAGAATTACCTGAACTCGCAGACCTCACTGTATCGTGGTACAGGTTATGAAATGTAAAATCAGAAACAACAAAATCATAGAGAGTGAAAAATCAGTCCTACAAACATGTCTCTATTCTATGAGACTCGGGGATGGATTAGTGAAAAAGAAAGCTAAACCAGAACCTACTACAGCATCTTGAACCATCATTGAGATAGTCTGCTACTACAAATATTTAGAACCGAGATACCCACTCCAATACTGCCCATGAGCCAAAGAGACAACCTCTGCCTGGTTACTCTAGTCTCAGTAACTCTTGGTATAAGAACTTGCTGTCCCAACAGTATACTGTGTATATACTTTATATGTATACTAGGGGGCTTACCCCCTGCTCGCTTCACTCGCCAACCCCTGTGGCCAGTGCTACGCACCAGCCACTTCGCATCTCTGCCGCTCGTGTTGTGAAGAGGGGAGCTGAATGCACCCCAAGGAGACGCTCCTCCGAAACCCCTCTTAAACGGTGATACAATGAGAAACAAAAACAGTTTTTTTAGCTCCTCTTCGCTCGATCAGCTGCTGGCTTGCTGCTGCTGCCGTGCCACATGATCTGCATCTTGTGCGGCACTTCAAACATTTAAAAGTCTGTACAACAGCTGTCTTTGTCATCTACTCTTTGTCTTTTATTACCGGCCCTGGCATGGTTAAATCTGTAGGCTCAAAGTCTTGTCTCATGGGACATGAGTTCTTGATATTATAGTTTATAATTTAAAAACAGAATAAGAATCTGAAAATCTAACAAAATCACATTAAAGTTCGATAAATTCTGAAAAGAATGATAACAAACATATATATGTAGGTGTTAAAATAAGCCAGATTTAAAGCATGACATAAATCGTTGCACAATATCGTTGCACTTTTAGGCTTAGGATTTCTCATATGTAGAGTACATATAACAACAGTATTCTCAAACTGCACTTAATTCCATTGAGGATTACAGGAGGCTGGAATCTATTCCATTAACATCAGGAGCACTGTAGCAAACAGCCCTGGACAGAGTGCCAGTTCTTCACATACAATTGGCCAATTTGTTATTGTTAATTCAGTTCAACAATCATACCTGTTGGAATGCAGGAAAAAAAATGGAGCTTGAGATTAAATAGGTTTAATTCTTTGAGTCTGTTGGAGTATGACACGCGCTGGAGAAAACTGTAGATAGACTTCACACAATGACCAGGCTTAAGAATCAACTCCATGAGGCAATAACACTACAGACTACCTTTATGGCACTAAATAAATAAGTACATATTGTGATGGACGGCCGGCTACAGACTCCGGTCGCCACCCCCAGGCCGCCAGGAGGAGCCCTCCGGACAGCATGATCGTGTCCCGAGTTCCAGCAGGGCCTCATGGACTTTGTAGTTTGTATACACAGCCCTGCTGGATACCTTGGGGGCCACCGGGAGTCGCTGTAGGGGGGCTAGTGGGCTCTTATGTGCCCTATAACCTGGGAGTGCGTCATCATCATGTGACAGGAAGGAACGACGTGCTCCCGGGCTGAAGAAAAGGACTGTTCACCCTGACCCGGAAGAAATAAGGACTTGTGGGTTTGGACAGGAACCACTTCCGGGTCAGGGGATATAAAAGGACTGTGGGAAGCCCAGTACACTGAGCTGAGCTGGGAGGTAGGAGGGCGAAGTGTCTGGGCGAGGAGGATTGGTTAGAAAGAGAGAGAGAGAATTGTGTTTATATGAGTGTGGAGTGGAGGGTGCTTTGTGCACTGTGTATTAGTAAAATAAATAATTATTGTACATTCACCTGGTGTTCAGAGTGGTACCTGAGGGTTCAAGAGGTGGACCACGCCTCTATCTGCTACACTATATACATGCAAAGCCTTAAAAAGTATTCAGCTCTAAAACCAGTTTCATATTTTATTGTCTCAAATTCTATGCTTGCAATATATGAAAGTAAGACTTTTTCCAGCTGATCTTCCACACAGTGTGCATCATGCCAAATCAAGAGAAACAAATTAAAAAGCTTTCAAGAATTTGCTAAAAAGGAAAAATCAAAATTGTGAGATTTAAAAAGGATTCATACCTTTTGTAAATATAATGCATACTTTGCTCAGGTGATGGGTGGATCACCTCTTCTCAGATAATTTATGAGGATAAACACTCTTTCTTGCTGAGATCTAACAATATGGTAGACAGTTTCCAACAAAAAAAAAAAACTAAATGAAGACACTAGTCAGGGATAATAATATTCAGAAGAATAGATCTGGGGATGGGCACAAAATCATCTCAAAAGCACCGAACATACTTCAAAGCTCAGCATGGTTCATCATACAGAAGTGGAAAAAATTATGAAACTACAGCCACACTATCTAGTTTAGCCTGCCACTCTGAATTTAGTCACTAAATAACATTGGCACTTGGAAGAAGCTAATATGTATGCCAATTATCATACTTACTGTATAAGTGTGGTGTAAATCTAATACTGCAAGTACCATCCCAACTGTAAAAAGTGGGGGTGCAATCATCATGATATGGGGATGCTTTATAGCAGCAGGAACTGGTAATCCTGTCCAGACTGATGGGAAGATACATACTGCACAGTACCTGGATGACAAGCTACTCCCCTCTGGCCATACGCTTTAACTAGAGAGGAAATTTGTCTTTCAACAGGACTCAGACCAAACTAGTGCTATATAGTAATGAAGTAGATATACTTTGTTACTGTACTTAAGTATGTTTTTAGAATATATCTATTTTACTTCCACATTTATTATTTCACTATATTTTCAAATACAAATGGCTGCTTTTACTCTGGTATACTGTATTTTGCTAGACACATTTGTTACCACAGTATAAAACCAGAAAACAAATGACCAGCACCAATTTCCTCAATACTTTATTCAGTCAATCATCTAAAACACACCGTTCATTTTAGGACCTTACCCAATGAATCAGGAAAGATGTCCAGCTTCCACTGTATGCCACTGTTTCAAATTGCAGTTATGTGGCTCATACTTTAGTGATTAGAATATGACTTACATGCATCAGAAGTTCTGTTATTCTGTGCACAATATCACAAACCTCTGCAGTATTGAAATATCTGCAGGTGATTCTGCCAGATCCCTGCCTTCTTTAAATTCAGGGGATGAAGAGCAACAATTTCTAAAAAAAAACATCTCTAGTCATATTTTAAAGAACTGTACTGCCTGAAAATTCTTCTATGTCTAGCGAAATACTCATTTTCAGGAGCTCTCTATCAAACCTCAAAGCACACATAGAGGTGAAGGCTACTGTTGTCTTACCTAAGAAAACTTCAACCTGCATCCAAAATTATATTGTAAACTATTGCACTAAACAGAATGTCAAAATAGTGCGATGTCTTATAGGACTGCATACTACTTTGACTTTCTATTTAATACAGTAGTATGCTATTTCAGGCTCAGCCAGTGATTTATGTCAGCTATTGTTAGTCAAGCCCACACCTGCAGCTTAGCTAAAGATGATACCTAAGCTGGTGAATACTGTGTATAGCGATACCAAGCTACCTGCAACAGCAGCCTTTGTTTAGAAATGCAAGACTTGTTTTTGGCCCAAGAAGGGTAAGGCTACATTCCCAAAATTTTGAAAGTCAGCTCCTTATTATTATGAACAAAAACTTGCTCTCTTTAAAAAAGAATATGAGAGCAGGAACTGCGAGAGAGAGGAGCAAAGAAGTAAAGGCAAGGTAGAGATACAGAAATGAAGATTCACATACCTAGGAACCATCTTGACAACTAAAAACAGGCAGAAACTAAATAATCAGAGAGTAGGGAAACATTGGTGTATTAACTGTTCCCTGTTTCCCAATAGACCAGAGGAAGACACTGACATTTTTTTCCTCTACTGTCATGGAAACCCTGCCTCATCCCTGTATAAGAACCAACCAAATAGGAAGTCAGGGTTCATTCTCAAACCTGCTTCTGAAAGTGACGGATTGATTTTCCAGCAGGAGCAACTCTGAGGACTGAAAAAGCCGTTTATTTTTATTGCACAGTTGCTGTTCTTTGACTATTCCAACTCACAGTTAAACACGGCTCAGCCACGGACCCCAACATGAGATGGATAGTTGAAAAAGAGAGACAAAAAGGGAGGAAAGACTGAAGGGTATAACGACCAAACTGCTTTGTTTGCACAGTTACATTGCACAAATATACTGTTGTTAGTGTTTTTTGGTTTTAATAAAAGTTTTTTTTGGCAACAAGAAGGTTGCCTCGATTATTTTAATTTTAAAAGAATTGTTTGGGAATATATAAAACAAAAATATGCTAAATTTACTTGTACTATTGATACTTAAGAGCAATTAATATCAAATACTATAAAAGTTCTTTCATAGTTTTCTCATTGACAAATTTAAGTTTTACTTAAGTCGTTTACTCAAGTATGGCTGTTAGGTACTTTATACAACACTGAAGCAACAAAGAATGTCCTTTAGTGGTCCAGTCAGTCCTGGCTTTACCCATATTAAATAGCTGCAGTAAAACCTAAAATTGATGTCCACTGCTGCTCTCCAACTAAGCTGCTCGAGCAGCTTGAGTAATTCTACACGGAGGAATGGTCAAGCCTTGCTCCATCCTGTTGTGCAAAATTAATAGAGACCTGCTGTATTACGTGAGTGCTTTATCAAAGTGTTTTACTCCGCCTGTGCACTGTTAGTTTATTTGCCCAAATGTGATTTTGTGTGTCTGGAAGTTTCATGAATTTGTCGTTATTGTTTAAATTATTTGCCTAAATTTAATGTGTTTTTCTTTGCATGTAACTACTTCTTTGGCATATTGTAAAGCACTTTGAGTTAAATCCTTTGTATGAAAATATACTATAGAAACAAATGTTATCGTTTACCCTTCATTGTCATTAAATGACATTGATCTACTTCAACGTACATGTTCTTCCAGTGTCTGCTTGAGGTCTTCTATGATTAATCCTGTTTTACACCCAAACCTCAAAGACGTGTTTTATTTTCATTAACAAATCGTAACTGGCCTAGTATGAGGAATGGTGTAGTTACATATGTGATTGTGCTCTGGTTCAGACTGGCATCCACATCAGGGTTACCTCTGTCTTGTACCCAATTCTGAAATAAAAAATATATTCCAAATATGGATGAATAGATAGATCACAGTCTAGCTATTTTTTTTATGACTTACAGTACTTTAGTATTTATGTATTTTATTCTTGTGATATTCTATTTTATTAACATGTTTAAAAGTGCCTTCTTTGTTGTAATCTCTAATCCTTTTATGAAACTGATAATCTCTTTACAGGTCACTTTCCCTGATGTAATTCACTTTGTTCATCTCCTATGGATATATACAGTAAAACATTAAAACCACAACCCAAGCAGTTTACTTTCTATCACCATGATTAGGACGGTGATTCTTCATCCTTAGAAATAAAAAGAATCTATCAAAGGTTATTGTTACTTTCTGTCTGTTTTGGAAAAGGAGTTCCAACAATAGAAAATATGAACGCTCATAATTTTTATCGTTGAGTTAAGCCTGCTGTATAATGAAAAAATAAAAAAAAACTCAATGACTTTTGAAAAAACCCTTTAAGTAAAAGACTAAGATCAAAGTTATAGAATTGTTACATTGAGCCGAGAGCAGCATTGTTGATTGATGTAGAGAGCAGACACAGACAATGTGCGGCATTTGTCAGGATTGAAGGACATACACCTCCTTTTTGGACAGAAAATGGATCTTTGATAAGCAAACAGAAACCTTGCCTGCAAAATCTATAGTTCAGAGATAAGATTAAAAAGCTAAAACTAGCTGATCTACGTAACTGCCAATGAAGATAAGACATACAGTCATTTCAGCTGGGTTGTCTTTTATAAAACTTTGGAGGTGACAAACTACGTCTCACATTTGGTGTGTGTGTGTGTGTGTGTGTGTGTGTGTGTGTGTTTTTTCAGAAATCAGAATAGTATAGATTAATGCAGAAATTACACTATAGCATGCTTATATGATTAAGCAAAATAGTGCCAAACACGTTTTTACACCTATTACTTTTATTTATTTATTTTTCTTTTAAGGATGTATTTATTGATCACTATAAGGGAAATTTTCTGTGTACCTATCTGTGTGTTTATCTGTGTGACCAACAGTTTGTATGCCAGTAGATACACCATGGAGATGAGATTGCATGATATTTAATTTATATACAAATAATATAAATATAAATAATAATAAAAGAAATTCCTGTTTAATGTCTAAGATGTTTTGCCACTTTAACTAGATATTTTAGTACCTTTCTATCTGTATTGTCATGGATGGACTGGCATCCTAGTGAAAGAAGTGCAAGAGAAACATGGTATTCCTTGTCCCTGTCAGGAGGCTGGCATGGAGGGGCAAAGTGGCAGATGGTAGACTGGCAATGTCATGGATGGAAATCCCTTACAAAGTCAGGAGGCCAGAATTAATGACGGACAGTTGAAGACTGCCTTCCGTGTTGTCTCCCAGTACACTACACTGGGTTAGCTGTATCCCTTTTGGCATTCCTCTGTTTGGAAGCTGGCATGGCAACATGAGAACTATGGTGTCATAGGGCTGCACTGTAGGGTTCCATAGGTGCAGTCCCAGGGTAGCTCCAAGAGACAAGAAGAACATCTGGGTTGGATTTAAAAGGTAATCATCTATGTCATCAAGCGATTTGGAGTTGGAAGAGGAGGAAGACAAAGATCACCTGGGAAGACTGGTGGAAGAAAAGAGATTTCATTGCTTATTGTTAAACGAAGAAGTAGGACCAAAAATTTTAGGTGAAAGTAACAGCATTTGCAGTTGGGACTGTCACTGCATGGCTGTGAACTGGGGTATGGGGGTATGTGATGTGGCCACAGTACAAAACATAGGGTGTATGATGGGCTATACTATTCGCTTTGTATTCATTGGTGCAGACTAATGTATTTTACAGCTTTGTTATGCAAATTATCCTAGACTTCATAGGATCAAGCTCTGTTGTATTTCTGCAGTCTTGTCTTAATGAACCATTCATATGTAAGCTCCATGTAGAGAAAAGCCAAGCAAAATGACACCTTTTATTGGCTAACTAAAAAGATTACAATATGCAAGCTTTTGAGGCAACTTACATTACATCTTGCCTGAAGAAGGGGCCAAGTGTTTGTTGTTGGTAGACATTTATTCAAGTCCATTTTATGACAAGGCTGTTCTAAGTTTTGGCATTGATACTAATGCAGAGGTGTGATTTCTAGCAATTTTAAATAAACACTGAAGGAATCATCTTTATATCTTACTGAATACCACTACTGCACTGTAATACAGATCTGAACCCCCCAGCTCAGGTGGTGCACAGGACCATGCTTCCTTCCTAACTAAAATATGCAACCAAGTGATTCTCTGGGGACGTTGGCCTTTTTAGGTGAATGGCAGGCTCAGGGGTGCCAGGGACACCAGGAGCTGCTAGATCAGAGTTTAGCAATCTTTTTTAATGGAAACCACCTAGGGTCTTCTAAATTGCTTTTCAACATCCCAGCATAAGTTTTTTTTTACTACATTTACATACATAGCTTGATTTTTGAAAAGGAATACTGAAAAAATAAATGATTATATTTATTAATTTTTTTAAAAAGTTATTCACTTACAGTTAGGTCCATAAATATTTGGACAGAGACAACTTTTTTCTAATTTTGGTTCTGTACATTACCACAATGAATTTTAAATGAAACAACTCAGATGCAGTTGAAGTGCAGACTTTCAGCTTTAATTCAGTGGGGTGAACAAAACGATTGCATAAAAATGTGAGGCAACTAAAGCATTTTTTGAACACAATCCCTTCATTTCAGGGGCTCAAAAGTAATTGGACAAATTAAATAACTGGAAATAAAATGTTAATTTCTAATACTTGGTTGAAAACCATTTACTGGCAATGACAGCCTGAAGTCTTGAACTCATGGACATCACCAGATGCTGGGTTTCCTCCTTTTTAATGCTCTGCCAGGCCTTTACTGCAGTGGCTTTCAGTTACTGTTTGTTTGTGGGCCTTTCTGTCCGAAGTTTAGTCTTCAACAAGTGAAATGCATGCTCAGTTGGGTTAAGATCAGGTGACTGACTTGGCCATTCAAGAATTTTCCACTTCTTTGCTTTAATAAACTCCTGGGTTGCTTTGGCTGTATGTTTTGGGTCATTGTCCATCTGTATCATGAAACACCGCCCAATCAATTTGACTGCATTTAGCTGGATTTGAGCAGACAGTATGTCTGTGAACACTTCAGAATTCATTCGGCTGCTTCTGTCCTGTGTCACATCATCAATAAACACTAGTGTCCCAGTGCCACTGGCAGCCATGCACGCCCAAGCCATCACACTGCCTCCAACGTGTTTTATAGATGATGTGGTATGCTTTGTATAATGAGCTGTTCCACGCCTTCTCCATACTTTTTTCTTGCCATCATTCTGGTAGAGGTTGATCTTGGTTTCATCTGTCCAAAGAATGTTTTTCCAGAACTGTGCTGACTTTTTTAGATGTTCTTTAGCAAAGTCCAATCTAGCCTTTTTATTCTTGAGGCTTATGAGTGGCTTGCACCTTGCAGTGCACCATCTGTATTTACTTTCATGCAGTCTTCTCTTTATGGTAGACTTGGATATCAATACGCCTACCCCCTGGAGAGTGTTGTTCACTTGGTTGGCTGTTGTGAAGGGGTTTCTCTTCACCATGGAAATGATTCTGCGATCATCCACCACTGTTGTCTTCCGTGGACATCCAGGTCTTCTTGCGTTGCTGAGTTCACCAGTGCTTGCTTTCTTTCTCAGGATGTACCAAACTGTATATTTTGCCACTCGTAATATTGTAGCAATTTCTCGGATGGGTTTTTTCTGTTTTCGCAGCTTAAGGATGGCTTCTTTCAACTGCATGGAGAGCTCCTTTGACCGCATGTTGTCTGTTCACAGCAAAATCTTCCACATGCAAGCATCACACCTCAAATCAACTCCAGGCCTTTTATCTGCTTAATTGATAATGACATAACGACGGACTTGCCCATACCTGCCCATGAAATAGCCTTTGAGTCAATTGTCCAATTACTTTTGAGCCCCTGAAATGAAGGGATTGTGTTAAAAAAATGCTTTAGTTGCCTCACATTTTTATGCAATCGTTTTGTTCAACCCACTGAATTAAAGCTGAAAGTCTGCACTTCAACTGCATCTGAGTTGTTTCATTTAAAATTCATTGTGGTAATGTACAGAACCAAAATTAGAAAAAAGTTGTCTCTGTCCAAATATTTATGGACCTAACTGTACAGATGCCTGATGAGTTTTAAATTTCTTTGATGTTAACTCAGATGTAAGACAAGTTAGTTAGTCATTTCATCAGCAAATGGTAAAGTTTTTAATGTTTTATAATACAAATGTTTGTTATTAGTACAGCTTTAAAGTCACAATTTTGAACAGCTTTTTTAAATGTTTGAAATGTTTGTTTACCTACTTCAGCATTCATACATTCTGAATCATAGGTGGCTACAGGCTTCTGATACAATGACTAAGACCAATGAGTAATCCACTTAGTTTAGTTGAGTCATTTGCTGAGTACCAGCAGCACTATATTGTCATCCTGTATTGAGAAGTATCATGTATTACGTTGAGTCCTCCACACCTAACATGTTGCCCCCCCCCCCCCCCCCTTTTTTGATAGCATTTAATATCTTTGAGCAATCACAAACAATTTGTTTTTTTCAGGTAAACTGTTCCCCATTCTTCATTTTTCTTTGATCATGTCACTTAGGAGTAGAGGATGATGTTTTGTGAATGTCTGTTTTCTCAAGTGTCACATTCATTTGAAGGCTGATGCATGAGTCATAAGCATGTCATGCTTTGTGGATGCACTGCAGGCAAAAAAGTAAAAATAAGTATTAAAAAACACACATACTGTACAAACATACATGTTGCACCCACAAAATTTAAGATATTTTTGAAAATATTCACATACACATCTATTTTAATTTTAGTATTTCAGTCTTATGTTTGGCTAATCTTAACAGTTCTATTGTAGATTTTTTGTTGAACACTGAAAGTCAAAATTGAAAATTTAACACAAGTTACAGCATCACCTTCACAACACCTCTTAGGCCGTTTAGTAACTCCCTATTTGGAAAGCTCTGCACAAGACAAAATTCTAGTCTTTTATTCCTGGTGGAGATATGGAGTCACTCCTTAACCAGGAGTGGGGTCAGAAAGGATCCTAGTGACTTATTTATTGCCATCTCATCTTCACAGTTATACTGACCATAGAATTAGCATGTAGGTTTGGGCCTCAACTAGCAAAAGAAAGATGGATTACAAGTCTTTAATGAGAAAAAGAGAGAAAAAAGACATCCAGAAAGGATTGCTTGTGCATGGAACTTTAGGGTAGGCAGGTCATCAAGCCAGAATACCTTGCAGAGAGGAACGTCAAGCCCAGCTTTACAGAAACAGCAAGGCTTGTGTTCTGCTCTATTTATTTGTTGCTTTTATGTAACTCCTATCCATCCTTCATTTCAGCTTATAAAATAAATCATTATTTCTTTGCAAAAAAAAAATAATATAATGGGATGGTCGGTTACAATGCGATCACCTTTAAATCATTTGCCAGAGCCAAAGATTATCCCAGCAACATCAGAGTTGAGGCATCCTGGACAGGGAGCCAGTATAGATATATTTTACAACATTTTATGAAAAAAGAAATTGAAAAGTATAGTTATTATTATTGTGCCAGGCAAATGCTATCATAAGTGATCTGTCTGTATTATTGATCTGTGTTTGCTATGCCCATTTTGTTGTTAGGATTTTCATTGAGATATCTTGAACAGGGGTTTCTAACATTTTTTATGCCAAGGTCCCCCTAAGAGAGTTACCTTAGACTGAGGACCCCATAGCTATCACCATACAAAAATATGACATATGCCACATGTCTATAATAAACTGCTATGCAGATCTACTACTTGTCAAGTGCAAGTAACAAAACTATCTAAAACAAGGTTCTTCTACTTTGGAAAAAATAAACTTCATAATAAATAAATTAATTACTTTAACTCACCCTAGGTCTAGTGAGACTTTTGGGCTTGGATGTTCTTGCACAATTTGTCCACCCTGCATTGTAGCTGGCTTAGGGACAATCTCAAATCATTTTCCACATTTAGACGTACTCTGTTTTTGGTTTTCTGTAGTTTCAATGTAGAAAAATCTGCCTCGCACAGGTATGTTGTTTCAAATTGTTTTTCGCTCAACATTGAGTATTCGTTTCTGAGATTACTCCAAAATTCTGACAGGGTAATTGCAGAGAACTGCATTTCCAAAAATCCATCATTGGTTATTTCAACTAATTCCTCTTGTAACTGCAACTCAAGACATTCCTCTTTAGTTCTGGACTCAGATGGATTTCTGATTCAGTTTAAATGACGATTGTCCAGGTCTGGGAAATAGTCTTGCTCAAGTATTCCTTCAGGAGTCTCAGATGTGACAATATTATAGGCAGGACTATATCTGCAGGCCCATTGGACATTCCTAGCTACTGGTGAAGGAGCAGGAACATTACAGTATTTCCTTTGTTTAGCTTTTTCTCCAAAAGTCTGATTTTTTGTATAAATGTAATAACTTTATCTTGTAAATTAAGTATGCTGTGTGCAGCCCTACATGCTCTGATTCAAGATATTTAAAAGCTGAAATATGTTGGCCAAAAACACAAGTTTCAGTAGTCACGACTTGCTGTCAAAACATCTAGCAAACTGGGAGTTTTCAGTCAAGGGAAATTCACGCAGTTCTTTACAGAGATCCAACACTGGTTGCAACTGGACCTCAGAATGCAGCAGAAGGGTTTCAAAACTGGCATCCATGTCACTGCACAGTTTGGCAAACAGCCTGTGTTTAAGGGGACGTGCTTTCGTACTATTTACAATGTCTTGAAGCACTTATTGCAATTCCTCCTCCAACCTTTTAGCAATAAGTACTTCTCTGTGAAGAATGCAGTGTGTATCCACAACATCTGGTGCTCTGGCCTTTAGTAACACGACGACTCCACTATGCTTGTCTGTCATGGCAGTGGTGTCATCCACACAGATGCTCTCTCCATAAGACCAGTCAATTAAATTTACCTGCATGAACACATCCAAAATTTGAAAAATGTCCTGACTTCTTGTATTCCCCTGAAATTCTTTGCAAAGTAAAAGCTCCTCAACAAACTTTCAATCTTCAATAAATCTGACATGGACAATAAGCTGCAATGCAAACCAAGGGCTGTTTTTTTTCCCTCTTCCAGTAATTGGTCTCTTACATCCTCAGCCATACCAGATATCTGTCTACACACAGTGTTGTCTAACAAAGGGACAGTGTCAGTTTTATAGACAGCTTCCTCACCAAGCAATTCCTGACCTATATCTTTGATCACTGGTAATATCAGATCTTCTCCCACTGTGTGAGCTTTCCTTGCACGGGCAATGTGATACGACACCAATGAAAAACGCCTTCAGTGCCCTCTCTGAAACCATTGCTTACTGTGTGAAAGTGCTCGCTTGTTTCATAAGCAGTGCTGCTTTCCTTTGGAAAAAGTCAGCATATTTCCCAACATCAGCTGGATGCTTTTATTCTAGATGTCTTTTCAATTTAGACTGCTTTAGACATTTGTTTGACAGAATTTTCTAACAAAGAACACACTTGTGGTAATCAAGTCCATTTTTTTTCTTGGCCAGCCCAAATCTGAATTCTATGTTTGAAGCTTCATACTTTCAAGATTTAGATTTTGCTTTAGAATATGACTCATTTTGTTTTTTCTTTGGAATGTTTTGTTTTTAAAAAACAGTCCATCATTACGTATGTTTGAGCATTTGACACACTATGTCTAGCTATTTGCCAACTGCTATAACGCCACAATGCAATGCGTGTATGTTTACGGTAGTCTGAGTAGCATTTGAAAAACCTATTTATTAATAGGTGTAATTGGCAACTAACTTCGTGCACTAACAAATTTATGATGATATTATTAAAATACAGGTACAAGGTGAAATAAAAATGCTTTATTATTTACAACTTTTTAAATAATAAAATAATATGATTGTTTCCCCCATTTTACCACAGACCCCTGACATATCCCTGTGGACACCAGGTTGGAAACCACTGACAGAAAACAGTGCTGTAAAAATTTTTTGAAATTTCATTATCTCCTACTAACAACATTGGCAAATTTGAGAACTTGTCTACCTGAAAAGAGAGAAGCATTCTCTGTGTCTTCAATTACAAATGTATTTACTGTTTTAAAATTACTTCAACTTTTATATTTTGTATATGTTCCTCTTGTTCTCATCTGACAGCTGGTTCTCATGGTGAAACTGATCCCCATAAAAGTTATTCAAATGCCGGGGCAGGCACATGTACAAATCTCTGGTGCACCAGCTCACTTCTCTTAAGGCTTCAGGTAAGTTAACAGTTACAGTACAGGTGCTTGTCTTGAAATGAATCTAAGAATGAAAGAATTATTTAAGCACAGAGTGAACAAGTAAGTACTTAGTATTTATAATATATTATACTGAAAACAACTCCATGCCTGCATTATTTGTAGCTTAGATCAAAATGAGTCGATATTTCTCTTACATTAATTTATGGACAAAGCTCCAGATTTGCAGTCCATAATGGTAGCAGATGAAGCAGCTAACAATTTTACCTTGTGACTTAACATGTATGTTTAATAAATGTGAACCACAGTTAGTCACAACTCCATCAACACCTAAGAAAAGGATAGCAATCAATTCTATTTTTTTATCACTTGGACTGAAATTTGCTGTCTATGCAAGCTTTTGAGCCGCCTCAAGCAATCTGTGCTCTGTCTTTAATTACATGATATACTGTTAGAACATTACAACATTCAAATAATCTAGACAAGAACAGGCCATTCAGCCCAACAAAGCTTGCCAGTCCTATCCACTTAATTCTTTCAAAATAGCATCAAGTCTAGTTTTGAAAGCCCCTAAAATTCTACTGCCTACCACAATACTTATAACTCTCTATAATTTTATATGTAAAGAAAAACATTCTAATGTTGGTGCAAAATTTCAACAAGTTTTTGACTGTGTCTCCATGTTTTTGATGCATTCACTTTAAAGCAACTGTCTTGATCCACTGTACTAATTCCCTTCATAATTTTAAACACTTCGATCATGTCTCTTCTTAATCTTCTTTTGGTTAAACTGAAAAGGCTCAACTCTTTTAATCTTGCCTCATAATTCATCCCCTGCAGCCCTGGAATCGGGCTCGTTGATCTTCTCTGGACTTTTTGTAGTGCTTCTATGTCCTTTTTGTAGGCTGGAGACCAAAACTTTACACAGTATTCCAGATGAGGCCTCATCAGTGCATTATAAAGCTTGAGCATAACCTTCTTGGACTTACTCTACACAACCTGATATTCTTTTAGCCTTCTTAATCACTTCTGAACACTGTTTGGCAGCTGATAGTGTCGAGTCCACTATGACTCCCAAATCCTTCTCATAAGGTGTACTTTCAATATTCAAACCACCCATTATGTATTCAGACCTAACATTTTACTTCCTTTAAGTTTGTATTTAATGTACTCAACTTACACAATTAATTACATTCTACTATTTTTGTTATTTTTGCATTTGACTCACTGCTACCAAAACATTTAATGAATATGTAGCCGCCGAAGTATGAGGTGAGTTCAAACACGGGCAAAACGCATGCCGAAAGAAATCTCTCAGTCCAAAAGTTCGTTTTAAAAATATTTAGTGAAAATCAAAAGCAAATAATCCACACAAGAATAAAGAAAAAAGCTGTTACACACGTAGAATAAAAAGCAAAAAAAAAGGAAAAATGTATCTTCTCTAAACTTAGCTTTTCTTGAGAAACTTTAGTTATTTCTGTACTTAAAAGTTCTTAATTTCTTCTTCTGTACGCTTTAAGCGTACAGCGCAGCACTTAAATAAGCGCTTTGTCTTACATGTTACTTCACACACGTAGGCACAGTTTAAAACCATGTGCCCTCTACACCTTACACATGGCAAGGCTGATCACTAACTGAGAACTCTAGAAATGGCTAGAATATACCAATTCAATTCTACTTATGGGAGTTATAGGAACCTCCCATAGATAATGCGTTGTCATTTAATAAAACATTTATGAATCTTATATAACTAGGAAATGGCTCTTACAGAATAAATGAAGTAACTAAAAATGTGAAAAGCTCCAACTTTCAAATTAAACACATCTAAATGTTATGTCATGCTAATATTAATTACATAACATCCAATGTGAATCATTCGTATTGTAGCCATTAGTGCGTAGTAACACCTCACGCCCCAGACAGAATTGCATAGACACAAATAAAAGCCTATTATTAACACAATTACCTTTGCAAGGATTCTTTCTTCAACATTACTTATTAAAATAAACTTCTCCTTACTATTTCTCCTCCACTCCTCCCAGCAAGCTTTGTCCTTAATTTACACCCGACTCTAGCTCACCTGGGTGAAGCAGGGCAATCTTCCAAACTCAGAAGTACGTCTGCTGGAACAATGTTATATCCAGGAAACAGGTCCGAGCCTATGGAAGGAGACCTTGCCGGCTCCGGCCCCTGTGATGTCACGTCCGGGCTTGAACCCATGGCTGAAGACCTTTATGAGCCTGACCCCTTTGACCTCACTTCCTGTCTTCCCCTTTAAAAGCCTCCACCTTTTCCCTATTCCCTCAGTTCTGTTTTGGACTCGGTTTTATGCACAGCAGTGCTATCAATAATCTCAATTTGCAGCCAGGAAACCAAATACATGGGTGACTGCCCCAAATCTTGCTATGGCTCTTTGTGGCTTTTTTAACAACTGATATTTCATTTATCAGTTATGTAAAACATATACATAAGTAAATGGTAAAGTATAAACATGTTAAGTTAAGGTCAACTAACTATAAACAGGAATACAGAGATTCCATAGAAAATAAACCTCTGACAATCACAGTCATCTAAGGGAAAATATCAAAATGTATCTCTCCTTGGCTATCTGCTCATCTGACCCTTCTCTAGGCATTCTGTGATGTACTGCGATAGGCAGAAGCAGATGTCAATGAATGAGATGAAGACAAAGATCTGACTTTGGGTCTGTCATTGCTGATGACAAATACATGTAAGTCTCTCTTAATTATTGTGTTTGTTTAACTCTTTCTGTCTTATATGGCAGAACATTGAAAATGGTACTTTCCTAACTTTTTCTCACACAGTCAAAAATCTGTATTTATAGCAAAGCTCTGTTGGATTGTCAATGGCTACAAAATCAAGATAATATGGTTATTAAAAATGTTTGTTATAAATAATTCTATACATTTTATGGTATGTGCTATTGTTTCTAGGATCCTCATAGAAAGCAAAACAGGTGTAAGCCATTTTTAAACAAGTATAAGCGAGTATAGATGAAAATGTCTGAGGGTGACAGCCGCAGTGACAGGGAAAATAAAGATTAGGAACTGGATAAAGTTGTATGTATAGAAAAAGAAAAAGATTTTATGGTAATTTAAAAAAAATGCAAAAATGAATGGACTAACTAAGGCAGTTAAAAGAAGGCAGCTTACTATCTACAACTTTTCTAGTATATAATAGTGGAAGGAGTCCAGATACAATTAAATAACATTTTATTTTATATTTTTGGATAAATTAATACTGTATGAAGCTTTTCTGCATAAATATGTGTAACAAAGGCAAACTAAAGTTGAATCAGCACATCCTTGTACATAGTGTGCTTGGTTTGTACTGGATAAGAGTGATATAATGAAATTTGCCATACTGTTGCCTCCTTCAGCAAAAACTAAAAAAAATAGGTAATGTACATTAGTGTTATTGTTGTTGAACTGGGTCAATTCATATTATTACCATGTTTGGTTCTGAAAATCAAATGTCAGGTGTGATGGTCAGTCCCAGTTACCTGGCCAGGATGCCAGCGGGATGGGAAGACCTGGGGAGAGAGCACCTGTGAGGCCTTACCTTCCTTGGGATACTGGATAACAGTTCTCCTGGACAGCGGTGTCACCACGGGTTCCGCCAGCGCAGATTGGGAGTAAGGCTTCCCTGCAGCCCTGTTGGTTCCCCTGGTGGCTGCTAGGGAGAACTGACGAGTTCAGCAGTGTACTTCCATCACACATGAGTGTCATTTCAGGTGATGCTAATGAATCACCTGGGAAACTCCCAGGACCTGTTAAAGGGGTGATAGCCACTACTGAGGAAAAAGCAAGAGTCAGGAGGCAAAAGATGCAGCTTACCTGAAAGGGAGTGGATGTGAAAGCAAGAAGAATAAGTTGACCTTATGGTGTTTGGAACTACAAGAACAGAACTGTGCTGTCACGCAAGGAACAAGTGAAGTAGTTCAAATGGGGAAGAAGTAATAAAATGCATGTTGTGTGCTTAAAGCTCTACCTTTGCCTGTCTGTGTCGGGTTAGGGCAGCTGTCTCCCCCCCGTATACTTCACACAGGTTAATTTTAGAAGGTTTTCTATAACCAAAATGAGAGGACAAAGTTTTCCTTTAACTTTTATTAGCCACATAAATATTGCATTAAAAAGAAATGGTGATTTTTTTTTCTGAAATTGTATATGCCAACAGCCTTAAATGCTGACTAAAGTGTGAATTTTATGATGGTTGTCTGAAGAAGACTACTGTATAATGAATAACCACTTTGGCCACTTTATTTCTTTTTTTCACTTTCTCCAAAATATTGCTCCTCAATGCTTTATATTCGATTTTGGCAATTAAATAATGAGATGGACATATCCAGTTTCACAGCATATAGCTTTTCTCTTGCCAACAAAACATGTTTCTTTCATAATTGAGTTTAGCAAGATCTCAGACTTAGGGACTGCTTACTACATTTCAGAAATTCAGATACACTCATTTTGCATTAGTAATGCTCTCTTAAATTATATATTGCAGTTAGACAACATGTCTGAACATGAACAGTAGGACATTTTGTATGGAATATGAATATAACCACTACACACAAATGCAGAAACAAGGAATATTTTACATTTAATATATATGCTTGGGGGTCCATCATTAATTAATCTAATGACTTCACATTCTACTACTTAAAAAAGTGAAACCATTCTTGAAAGCATAAATTTGTTTGTGATTAAGAAATAAGTAATAAGTTGGGATGAAAAGCAGCAACCATTAGGTACTTTCCTGTCTTGTATATTGTCCATACTTGGAAAAGAAATTTTAACACAGACGTTAGTGTGACAGGTGTCTGGTCACACTTACAGGTAATCTAACTTAGTCACCATTAAAATATCCGACTACACCATCCAGTTTTATTAAGAGACTGGGAACTCTTGAAATTTACTGATAATAGCACACAGGTTTCTTTAAATTGGGCGGTGAGTAAACACACAATGAAAGACACAACAGTAATTTCAGAAAAAAAGCAACAGTAAGTTCTATTACACAAGACAATATAAAGTACATTAAAAAGATAAACGCACATAACAAAATCTAAACATATCAGGAATGAATTTCCTTTTTTTAAAAGGAAAACACACAGTCCACACAGTCCGTTAAAAACAAGAATTGGAGGATACAACCTTTAATGGTGCAGAGTCCAGTTTGCGCACTGTGTTACCCCAACACTTAATTGTTCAACTGTCCACATATGCAGTCTGTTCACTGGACACTCGTTTCCCAACCGAAGTTGTGTCAAATTGTTGAATCCCTGTCAGCATCTCTTCGTCGTTCCTTTTTTTTCCACTCTCTGCTCCTTGAGTTGCTGTGACCTAGGCACGCCTCATTTCTCGTCTGCCAGCTTTGCTTGGTCCTTTCATGCGGCTTCCCTCTCTCGCTGGACCCACAACTGGCATTTCCTTGTGGAGCTGTCTCTTCCTCCCTGGAAGTAAGTGTTGCCATCCTTGTGCCTCACATCGTGCCAGCCAGGTAACCTCGTCTGCCTACGAGCCCCTGTGCTCTGTCTAAGTGTCTTGGCAGCATTCTCAGTGGACCATCCCTCTCAAGCCTTCTCCTGCCCAGAAGTTTAAATCTCCTTTAGTCCCTGCCATTGTCAGTCCTGGACAATCAGTTTAATCAATGGAACATCTAAATTTCACATCTAAAGTTAACAAAATGTATTGTTACCAACCAATAATGAGTACAGATCTGCTGATTAGAAACCAATATTGTCAAACATGTTAATTTCAGGTAAATACAGACATCCTTCAAGGAAGGAGCAGTTCTGTTATCACAACTTGGTATTGTTTGTAATCTCAACCAGCCAAAGTGACTCCTTTGCAATACGGCAAATACCTACATCCTGCAGACAGCCTTTTAACTTCTCACCCCCAGTCCCAACAATGGATGCCTAATGGAACCACCAAGTGTACAAAAAAATGTCCCCCTCTGACATTAGACAGATGCTTAATGGATTCTATAAGAAAAGATAACAAAACACTTAATAAAGATTTGGGGAACCAATGCTTATCCATATTTAAATTGAAAGCAAACTTCGGAAAAAATATGCTTTTAGATTCCAGTCAAACCATTTGCCTTTCTATCTCCTTGGTCTTTAATTGTTGCCATTTTCAATTTTAGGTGCTCTTTTAACTCATAGATCTGGAAGTGGTAGTGCCAGACGCGAGTTCAGGATTCTTTTTCCAGGTTGTGGTCTTCCTGCCACAGACAGGAAAAGAAAAACAGTATGAGGTCATGCCACTTCCAAACCTTTCCTCTGTGCACCCTTTAAACCAGTCTTTATGAATGGCATATTACACCTAAATATTTTAAAGACTCATTAAAAATGCAATTTGCACGACTCTAGTAATGTAAAAAGTATTGTATGCATCTTTAAAATGTAAAAAAAGGACTCCTTTTTTGAAATATTTACTGTATATATCATGCTGCACACATACTGAAGTCCATTCCTTCTATATCATGAATCAGTTAGGACAGGTGTTTTCACATTTTCTCAGAGACTTGCTACCTATTTTTAGTGCACAATTATTTTTTTTACAATATAGTGTAATTTTGTTTAGTATATAGTAAAAGAAGATTTGAAGGAAAGGGGTTTGACTGAGGAGGACGTTCAGTACTGAGCTATATGGAGAAAGGTGATCAAGAACAATCCCACATAAAAGTGGGAAAAGATGAAGAAGAACCATAGAACATTAAAGTATAGTAAGTATATTTTTTGACAAAAGGCAACCAAATAGCAATTCAGCGACCCAGTGACGTACTGTAAAAGGGACAAAGGGAATTGTTTTCAGCTCACAAGCTGCCTAACATAATGAACTGAATAATATTCATTGATACATAGATCCAATGTTCTGATAACACTGTGCTTCTCCAATGCCATATTAGAACAATTATATTCTTGATTATAAGTACTAGGAAACAGGAACATTAATATTTAAAGTTTCCAATAAGCCGTCCCTTTTTGCTTTCCCTTAACACCTTACTAGGCATAATTTATCATGAAAAAAACTAACAACATGAAATTGTATATTGATCAAAAGAAGGAAAGTGCAAACACTCAGTGATGCATTAAATTAAAGAAATCTAGTAGACATTGTTTAAAAACAGCTCCAACAGGAACATTGACTGAAATTACAATTGCTGTATCTACACCCTGGCAGTCCCTAAAGGTAATTTCAAGCTGACACACAGAGTAAGTTCAACTCATTTCTGCATCAGAATAACTGCAATGTCATACACAAGTGTTTTATATACTATTTTTACATGCTTTCTGTCTACCTGAGGAGAAATATAGAAATATTAAAACAAACCGCAACAACAAACACTCAGAAGGCTTACAAGAAAGTATAAAAAAAATACTGATTTGGCTAATGACAAAAGAGCAGTCACAGTGAGGCTTTTGTTATTTATTAATGTATTTTTTGACCTGGTAATGCCCCCAGTGTCATTTACATTATATGTTCATTTGTCATTTTTTTGCTAAAATGTTATTTATTTCCTCCAAGTCTCACATCTTCTCTAAGTCAGTGATTTTCATATATTTTAACCTATCCATTTTGAGGTCCTTTATCTCAGATATTTCTGGTCCTGCTGTAGAAAAGCACTTCACAGTAAGGACTGCATTCTCAGCATGATATGCAATGTTACGCTAGTGCTATACATGTGGTTAGCTGTCAGGTAGGGGCCTGGACTTAGCCAGTAGTCCCTGCTACTTACCACCCAACATTACCTTTCTAGTTGTGTTGCCTGCAGCAGTAAACATACAACAGATTGGTGGGCAATATGAAACTGCAGCATACGCTTTTCAATACAAATTGGAAATTTATGAATATTCATTTGTATTTCTGACTTTGGTTTTAAGTATTTGATGTTGAGATATTTTCTAATACTGTCCTTTGGTCATTGTACTGTTTGGCAATATATTAAAATATCTTTAATATGTGTTCTTTTCTTGTGTATTATTTGCCTGACATTTTATCATCACTGGTGCTGGTAGCTTAATATATGTTTGTTCCCTCATGTGAGATTAACTAGAAGCTATCTCCTTCCTTAGTCACCCTTCAGTGAAGCTGCTGCCAGTTGCATGTAGAAGTCACTGGCATGGTGAAAAGGGTGTAGGCCTCCTGAATGATCCACATAGCAGGCCAGGAACTTCTCTGGACTCTCTAGAAATGACCTTACTTCAGGCAGCTAACCCCCAACTACCACAGACAGGCTGCAGCCGAAAGAGGCCCAAAAATGGGGAGCTGGTTTTAAATGTTCAAACATAAATAAGAGAGAGATAGAGGAACCCTTAAAACCCTGGCTTGATGAGACAAGTCCCTGAATTTTTTTTATAAGATTTTATTTGAATTATAATGAAAAAGAACAGAAAAGAAGGTAAAATAAAGCAATCAGGATTTACGTAAAAATGCAATCCCAGGAGAGCAAGACCCAATAAGTTATCCAGTAATCCAGTTTTACCTGTTAATGTTCATTAATGACCACATTTGAGCCTCAAACATGGAGAAAATATTGAACTGTCAAGAACTAGGAGGCCCAATACACTTAAATTCCAAAAGCACTTCTAAAAATACCCATTACAGGACAAAATCAAATCAAAAATCCCGGGTAGATACAAAAAGGACATCATAGAATTTTTATACAATAAAAGATTTATTCTTCACAAAAATGTCCTTCAATAACAATGAAGCTCCATGGAGCACCAAGACAACAGGACAAAACAATAAAGCAATCTAATACAACCAAAAATCCCAATATAAAATCCCAAGAATAGTCAAAATACAACTATCAGTAATCCAGTAAATATGTAAGAACATTAAATTCACAAAAAAAAGTGTAAGATCTTACAACTCCTAAGATCATTTGAAATGAACTACCAGAAACTGTGGAAGACCCACCAAATTTATACTGAGGTTGGCAGTTCCTTGTGGTGATTGGTGGGTGGCCCTGCCTCTTGGGGGATCAACCACAAAACACATGAAACATAACAAAGGAAGCTTATATACATAGACAAAATCAGACATAAAGAATGATACAATCAACATAAATAAAATAATCAAGAGGAAACAAAAGAAACATAAAACATGAATTTGAGTCTCAATCAGGGGAGGAACCCTGGCTGAGATATAACATAACTCCCTCCTCAATGGGTGTCTTACAAACACCCCAACTCCCTTCACAAATTCTAAAAAGTACATTTGTCCCCTGTAGGAAAGGAAAGAAGGGAAGACTTGGACCTGGCCAGGCATGTGAGACAAGGAGACTTGGATCTGGCCCGACGATAAGGTCATCTCCCATTGGTCCCATTTGTCTTCATTAGATACTTTTTGCTTTTTACTATAGTGGCAACCAGAGAGGTGTATTCACCAGAAACTGCAAATAAGAAGACAACTAGGATTTCTAAAGACAATTGGTTTCTCTGCAGCCTGTTTACAACTGTCAAATGGAGTAAATACTGAACGAATTAGACATTTGATGCCTTACTCATAATTTATTTCAGAGGATCAGAATATGTTTGCCTTTACATTTGATGCCATCCATGTCTAAGTTGGCAAAAATTCTTAATAAATGCAATGATATTACCTAATGTCACACACTAATATGTGAAACAATAATGGGAATGAATTATTTTACATTCAATGTAGCTTTTTCTTCCTGTACTTCCCATTCCCATTTCTCACAGAAAGAAGCCTCCCTGACTTGTTTTCCTAGTACTGTGTTAATAACTATACTAACTACGTTGAGCAGCACAGTAATGCAGTGAATGGCTCTGCAACTTCATAGCTGCAGAGTTTGAGTTTTGAACCCCAGCATGGCCATTGTTTCTGTGCAGTTTGTTTGTCCTCTCCTAACCTGTATGTTTGTTTTATGGCTTTCCCTGTTTTTCTCCTACAGAGGACAGATACAGGAAGATTCACTCGAAAGAGGCCCCCAATATTCTGTAATAACTCTCACTAGGACAAAGCAATCTGAATGAAACAACGTGCAATATGCTCCTCTGTATATGGATCTTCAAACAAGCCAGGATGCCCCTGTGTCAGAGCGATGAAGTAGGCATCAGACAGCCGTTGTGATGTTTAACCTCCGTTTGCAACTTCTTCACTCAGTCACCCTACTTCTCATCAGGATGGTGATGTACAGTATAAAGCAATGCATCTTCATGGTGCAAACCTATTGGGTCACCAATTCATTTAAGCAATATCAGAATCAACTGGATGATCATGAGTTAACAGAAGTTTACTTCCAGCAAGATGGATCAACGTGTCACACATCGGCAAGGAGCATGACAGAAATTGAGTCCTTCTTCCCCCACAGGGTAATTTCAAAGAGGCTTTGGCCACCACGGTCGCTGGATCTGTCACCACCAGACTTCCTCCTTTGGGGTATGCTCAAAGGAAAAGACTATCGGAACAAGCCTCGCACTGTGGAAAATTTGAAGGAAAGCATCCAACGTGAAATTGCTGCTATTCCCCCCGAGACGCTGGCAGAAAACGGAAACCACTTCCAGCATCGCATGTAATGCAATCAATTACACATACGTCAAGGTATATAGCGTATTTTTTTGGTTCAGATTGCTTCATCCTAATGAGAGTTACAACAGAATATTCGGGGCCTCTTTCAAGTGAATCTCTGCATATTTGTTAGGTTAAGTGGAGAATCTAATTTGGTTCAGACTGAATATTAGTGTGTGTGTATGTGTGTGTTCTACTGGTGTTCCAACCATTTTGCATCTTGTCTGATGCTGCTGTGAGGCTCTAATGCTAATAATCCCATATTGGATTTGATTTTGTGGGTTTGAAAATTGGATAATGAGTAACATTTAACTGCTTATACACACAGTATTACAAAGATGTTGCAAATAAAGTGAAGATTGACCAATTACATTTTTATCTAGCTATTCTGAAAAAAACAGCTTTTAATTATCTCATTTGTATGATTTATAGTGGCTTTAAATAGACATTCTGACAAAGGTGTGTGTGTAATCATTTGAATCTGCCAAGTTTACATCATTATCTTTCTGAAGCTTAGTGCATCTCTTTCTTAAGGAGTCAGCCTATTTACTAATGAGAAAATTCAGTCATTTCAGACTTTGTAGGAGTCATATTGTGCCTCATTGGAGCCTGTCATTAACTCCAACATGTCTCATAAACTTTTTGAGTGAACTAATGCCATCTGCAGATTTGAAACATTTCACCTTTCGGATGGCCTCCTTAGTAAAGACTGTCTCAGCTCACTGGTTAAGCAAATTACAGGCACAGATCACTTATGACTCGTACATGCAGTCCTTCACGGATGAGATTATCTGTTGCCATAATCCTTCTTTTCGTGAAATGTTCATTGCAGAATATTCCTGATGTGAAATTCTAGCCCTACAGGAATTTTATCACCATCACCTTTATTTCAGGAAAGACTGTATCTTGCAGAGGCTCTCTCATTTTCTATTCCTGGTAGCTCCTTTATGGCTTTTGCCAATTATTTCAATCCTTCTATGACTCTGAAAGCAGAATACAGCAGTCAAGCTAAACTGAGCACCATAACCAATTGCTGTCTGTCACTATCCCAGACCATTTCTAGAATCGTGCTCATCTTTTTCTTGGAGCTATCAAACACCTTTTTCTTTGAGTGGATTAGAAAATGAGGACATGCTCTTTCAGGGAGCCTCCTGTAATATAACCGAGTAGGTGTGATATTGTGTGAATTCCTACATACGGCACTGCATGACAATTTTCGTTCTGCAGGAGACAGTGCCTTGCTTATGTGTGAAGTCTGCAAGGTACAGAAATAAACCAATTTACAACTCACTTCTTACCCTGTTACACTGCTGCTGTCTGTCAGAATAAAAGGCATGCACTCCCTTGACCCTTGAATTTGACAGTTACAATATGACATGAGCATCTGCCATAACACAGTGCATTATGATCCTTGACTCATTTTCAGAAATCATTTTGTCACTGTTGCAGATCACAAATTACCTTTAACTTTTGTCTAATTTTATTCATAGCCTCAGTTTCTCCCTATCGAATAAAAAGGCCACTAAACTTATCACTGACCACTGGGATCTCCTTTTTAATATGCTGTTGGCTTATGACTCGTACATGTAGTAAGAGAAAACAAAATAGAGCATTTTAGATTTCAAATAGGCAAAGAGTGGTCTTAAACAATAGCTTGCAAGTGACTTGGTGAATTGTAGTGAGCAGTAAACAAATAGTAATAAGAGCAAAGTCATGTATACTTTAAAATGATGTTAAGGCTTGAAGGCTTTATTTTTGTACTATTTAAATAACAGTAAGAAAATAATTTTACTCAATGTCAAATGCTTTTATCAGAACCAAATAACCTGGGCACCAAAAAAATAAAAAAGTCAGAAATTCACCAATATTCACTTTAGCACTAGACTCTTGTTTTGCTGACATACTGCCTTAACATCTGTGGGTTTCCAGACATTAAACCAGCAAAAAACAGCCAATGTGACATTTTTTTCTCTCCGATATTCAAGTGTTTTGTTCTTTTGATTGTGACGTGTGTGTGTGGTGTGTTTGTATGATGAAGATCTTGGCAATCAGCTGCAAAATAACTGAAGCATTTTACGGGGAGTGTGTGCTCCCCTCAAAATACAAGGGGCTCGTCTCTTTTGATATAGTGGTGCACCCAAGCTACCAAAGGCCGGTCACCTAAATGGCATACAAGTTGGAGGCTATGACTTCATAATGTATAGAAAATGTATGTTCAAGAAATAAATGGCAGTATGTTTATGACAAAGAAGGACTTTGTAGTTATTCTTTAGGCACAGCATCTAACTGAGTGTATTGCCATGGGCTTTTAAAGTTTGCCGGGGAACAAATAAGAATGTTCTTCCATTAATAGCAAATACCAGTGATAGTTTAGTTCTTATGTATTCTGGAAGACAAAACACAAATTTTAATCAGGAGAGGTAAACTTTTGTTATTGGGCAAAACCATAAATTTTAGTGAAGAAAGCTGTATGGTTAACCCTGTAATCCTAGTATAAAACTTTACTTAAATACTTCTTTTCACAAGGGAGGACTTTGATAATTAAAGAAAAAGTTCTGATAAAGAGTAATTGCAACCCCTCTCTTTTAAATGAGATAAATTGATCCTCATGCAGTGGCACCACAGCAATGGGAAAGTGAGCATAATTACAAAATGTAATGCAACCCAAAATGGGCAGCTTAATTAAAGTGACTTTAAAAAGGCATTCTGACAAAGGCGTGGTAAATTTATTTAGTTGTCTTTCTGCAGCTGAGTACATCTCTACCTTAGAGAGTCAGCTTATTTACTCATGCAAAACATTGGTCATTTTAGACTTTGTAAGGGTTATATTGTGCTTCAGTGGAGCCTGTCATTTCCTCCAAAGTGTCTCATAAAAATTCTAATGAAGAATAATTGCAAACCCTCACTCTTAAAGGAGATGGGCCCTTACAAGTTATTAAGTGATCCTCCTGTAATGGCACCTCAGCAAAGTATCCAAAAACACAAAGTGCAGCGCAACCCAATAACCTCATCAAGTGGGCGACAAATGAGAATGTTAAATGTAAAAAGTAAATACTGCAGGCAGTACATTTATTGCCACTCTCTCACTTATGTTCTGCCCTTTATGTCTAATATTCAGTCTGCTGTAATTCCTGCTCCTTCTGACTCATACAACAAAGGCTTATCAATGGAACGGAACACTTCATTGTTGTCCCTTTAGTAATTTGACATATTGGTGATATAACTGACTTGTTTTCCCCATTCTTCTTCTCCTTCTGTCGCTATTTTCATTTTTATATGGGGTCACTGTTTTGTTTTTACTAGACTTCTGCAGTAGAAGTTTCGACATGATATTTACAGACGGATGCCTTCTGAAATTTAAAAAATACAATAAAAATACAGCCACAGTGCAACCCGTTATCATTATAACTTTAGAACTTAATTTAGCTTTCAGAAAGCTACTTTCCTAAAGTGCTACCCAGGAATGGAAATGAATAGCACAAGTACACAAAGAAAGGAATACAGTAATCCCTCGCTATATTGCGTTTCGCCTTTCGCGGCTTCACTCTATCGCGGATTTTATATGTAAGCATATTTAAATATATATCACGGATTTTTTGCTGGTTCGCGGATTTCTGCAGACAATGGGTCTTTTAATTTCTGGTACATGCTTCCTCAGTTGGTTTGCCCAGTTGATTTCATACAAGGGACGCTATTGGCAGATGGCTGAGAAGCTACCCAGCTTACTTTTCTCTCTCTCTTGCGCTGACATTCTCTGATCCTGACGTAGGGGGATTGAGCAGGGGGGCTGTTCGCACACCTAGACGATACGGACGCTCGTCTAAAAATGCTGAAAGATTATCTTCACGTTGCTCCCTTCTGTGCAGCTGCTTCGTGAAGCGATATGCTGCACGGTGCTTCGCATAATTAAAAGCTCGAAGAGCATGTATTGATTTTTGATTGTTTGTTTTTCTCTGTCTCTCTCTCTCTCTCTCTCCCTGCTCCTGATGGAGGGGGTGTGAGCTGTCGCCTTCAACAGCTTTGTGCCGCGTGCTTCGCATACTTAAAAGCCAAACAGCCCTATTGATTTGTTTGCTTTTCTCTCTCTTTCTGACATTCTGTGCTCCTGACGCGCACTCCTTTGAAGAGGAAGATATGTTTGCATTCTTTTAATTGTGAGACAGAACTGTCATCTCTGTCTTGTCATGGAGCACAGTTTAAACTTTTGAAAAAGAGACAAATGTTTGTTTGCAGTGTTTGAATAACGTTCCTGTCTCTCTACAACTTCCTGTGTTTCTGTGCAAATCTGTGACCCAAGCATGACAATATAAAAATAACCATATAAACATATGGTTTCTACTTCGCGGATTTTCACCTTTCGCAGGGGGTTCTGGAACGCAACCCCCACGATGGAGGAGGGATTACTGTAATAAGAAAATCAAGCCTTCATTCAATAATAGTAGAGTCTCACAAAATGGTAAACATTGTCGAAACGTTATGGTTGAGTGCAGCCTCAAGACATGAACCAACCTGCAAGAGCATAGATCTCTTCAAAGCCATCATATTCAGGATGTTTTATGGCATTTGTTTGAAATTGTAAGCTACCCAAGGAACTATCAAATACAATTTCACTTATCAAAATCATTTTGGAATAACTTATTGTGAAAATACAACCTTAATTTCAAGAAATACCAGAGCTCACCAGACACTTTAATTTAGTTTGTAAGTTTCTCACAGAGTTATACTTTGTCGACAGGGTGGAAGGAACACTGGAAGAATCCAAAGAAGTGCTGGGGTGCCAGTCGGGTCACCTCTTTTAAGTATAACATAAGCTGCCAAACAAAACAGACACACAAGGGTGTGAAAGAGACGCAACATAAACAGCCTTCCTGGCTTCTATAAAGTAAGTGGCTCTTAACAGCAGTTGTGGCTTGTGGAGCTCAATTCTTGAGTAAGTCTGGATCCAAATGAGACACCAACTTTAGGGGGCATCACATGTTTTTAGTCTTTTCGGTGCTGTAGGGTAGAAAAAAAAGACTACGCTGACAACAGTGCCCCTTTCAATAGATGAGCCTGGAAGATGTCCCTCTGACATACACGCATGACAACTTGTTTCAAACCAGACCCTTAACTTATGTTTACTCAGTTATGACAACCTCTTCTCTGTGTCTCTTCAGACAAACGCTTCTGCTAAACGAATACATGAAAATAGAAATGTAAGATTATATGAAATTAACAAATACACCTCTAGTCAAAAAAGAAAAGGTCTTAGATAAATGACAGCTCATCACTAATGTAAGAGAACAAGTTTAAAAATCTGAAACCTTGCTTTCAACTTACATACCCAATTACATGTTATCGTGTACTTTCATACAAAACACACAAATTTATTGTTTACTATAATAATGGTGATATAATAAGCATAATACTGAGTTTTGTGCGTTGACTTGAGTAAAGTGTATCTGCCAAATAAAAAACAATCACCAATCCATTTTCTAAACCTGCCTGATCATTGAGCTAATCCTGGCATTATCATGTGAAAAACAAAAAACGGTCCTAGATGATGCATCACTCCAGTGTACAGTTCGCTCATGCACACACCCATAGTGATTGATACTAGGCCAGTCTAGCAAAGTCAATCAGCCAGTCCTGCTTTTCTCTAGGATTTTGGGATGGAGTAGTGAGAGAAAATTCCACAAAGAATTGAGAATTGACTGAGATTTGAATCTAGTCATCAGAAGCTGGGCTAAAACATGACAGCATCAAATACAGAGTCCAGAATCTCAAGGTCTATTAGGTTTAATAGATACAATGGTGTTGTGCTCAGCGACAAATGAAAAAAAATTAAAGTTTCCCATGCACAGATTGAAATATTGACTTCAACTAAAGGGCCTTTTGTCTTTTTATGTAGTGGTTTTGTTTTAAAAAGTCTGTGTCAAAGAAGTAACATTGCCAAGATCATCTGGCCCAACCTTCCATTACAACAGTAAATATTTTTGCATGGATCAGTTACGGAAAAATAAAACTGTTGTCAAAAAAACAATTAAGGCTGAGAACCAAGAGGATAACCCTAATCATAAAACAAAACGTTGGGATAAGTAGATGTTCCTAAATTGATTTGATTTTGAGTTGTAGAGAAATGCAAAACTCCAAATCCTAAACACTATACATTATGCAGTAAAAAGATACATTATCAAAAGTTGATTAACCCTGGATTAAAAATAAATGTAGCCACTTGCATTTTGGAATTATCCACAATCCCTTGACAACCTTGAAAACCAAACCAAAAATAAACAATAATAACAGAATTAAATTCTGCCTAGTATCAAAACTTTTTTGAATTTATTTAAAGTATGTAACATTCCATACAATCAAGTCATACTTAACAAAACTAAATTCAATTCAACCCCCACCCATGAGAAAGAGAGAAAGGCCAACAGACAAAGTAAAACCTTTGAGAGTAGTATAAAGGCACAGGAGTCTTTCTCCCCAATATAAGTGCTTATTCTAAAATATTACTGATTAGATCCCCAAGTTTTAAAAATGTTTTGAACAGATTCTTTAAGAGAAAATTAGATTTTTTCCAATTTCAAATAGTGTGTAACATCAGTTACCCACTGACTTAACAGAGGTGGGTTAGGATTCTTCCAGTTGAACAAGATAAGTCTACGTGCTAATAGTGAAGTAAAAGCAATTACAGTTTGTTTGTCCTTCTCCACTTTAAGCCCATTTGGAAGTACGTCAAACACAGCTGTTAGTGGATCAGAGGGGATTGTGACACCAAAGCTGTCTGATAGGAATTTAAAATTTTTTTGTCCAGAATGATGTTCATTTGGTACATGCCCAAAACATGTGACCAATTGAGGCTGGAGCTCGATTGCAATGTTCGCAGGTTGGATCTTGTCCTGGAAACATTTTGGACAATTTTAAATGAGACAGATGTGCTCGATAAAAAAATTTAAGTTGAATAATTGAATGCTTTGCGCATAAGGAGCTCGAGTGAATTCTGTACATGCCTGCCTTCTACTCCTTTTCTGAAATGTTGAGTAAGATATCCTTTTCCCACTGTACTTTGGGATCTTTAAAAGGAAGGGGCTTTAAAAAGGAAGGGATGGTTTTATATATTATAGAACTGCTGTCTAAGTCTTCAAGACTGATCAAAATCTCTTCTGGAATAGAAATAAGTTTGGCAGATTTTGTTTAGCAAAGTTTCTAATTTGGAGATACAGTAATCCCTCCTCCATCGCGGGGGTTGCGTTCCAGAGCCACCCGCGAAATAAGAAAATCCGCGAAGTAGAAACCATATGTTTATATGGTTATTTTTATATTGTCATGCTTGGGTCACAGATTTGCGCAGAAACACAGGAGGTTGTAGAGAGACAGGAACGTTATTCAAACACTGCAAACAAACATTTGTCTCTTTTTCAAAAGTTTAAACTGTGCTCCATGACAAGACAGAGATGACAGTTCCATCTCACAATTAAAAGAATGCAAACATATCTTCCTCTTCAAAGGAGTGCTTGTCAGGAGCACAGAATGTCACATAGATAGAGAAAAGCAAACAAATCAATAGGGCTGTTTGGCTTTTAAGTATGCGAAGCACCGCGGCACAAAGCTGTTGAAGGCGGCAGCTCACACCCCCTCCGTCAGGAGCAGACAAAGAGAGAGAGAGAGATAGAGAGAGAGAGAGACAGAGTTTGTTTTTCAATCAAAAATCAATACGTGCCCTTCGAGCTTTTAAGTATGTGAAGCACCGTGCAGCATGTCGTTTCAGGAAGCAGCTGCACAAAAGATAGCAACGTGAAGATAATCTTTCAGCATTTTTAGACGAGCGTCCGTATCGTCTAGGTGTGCGAACAGCCCCCCTGCTCACACCCCCTACGTCAGGATCACAGATAGTCAGCGCAAGAGAGAGAGAAAAGTAAGTTGGGTAGCTTCTCAGCCATCTGCCAATAGCGTCCCTTGTATGAAATCAACTGGGCAAACCAACTGAGGAAGCATGTACCAGAAATTAAAAGACCCATTGTCCGCAGAAATCCGCGAACCAGCAAAAAATCCGCGATATGTATTTAAATATGCTTACATATAAAATCTGCGATGGAGTGAAGCCGCGAAAGGCGAAGCGCGATATAGCGAGGGATCACTGTAGTAGAAAAATTGTGCTGATGGGAAACTAAATTTAGAGTGTAATTGTTCATAGGATGTAAAGACATTATTTATATACTGTGGACCACCAGGGGGTGCACCACCGTCCAAACCCGACACAGACAGACGTGGGATACCAGTTCAAGGCACACATTTTTATTTTTTGTTTTTTTTCCTGTGGGAAACACCTATGTTGATTAGTACCACTGTGTCGCAAATATTGGAGAGCCTCTTCTTTAGAAAAGTTACTAACAATGTAGGCTGTGATTTCCCTTGTATAATAATCCATCCATTTTCCAACCCGCTGAATCCAAACACAGGGTCACGGGGGTCTGCTGGAGCCAATCCCAGCCAACACAGGGCACAAGGCAGGAACCAGTCCCGGGCAGGATGCCAACCCACTGCAGGACACACACACACACGCACACCAAGCACACACTAGGGCCAATTTAGAATCATCAATCCACCTAACCTGCATGTCTTTGGACTGTGGGAGGAAACCCACGCAGACATGGGGAGAACATGAAAACTCTACGCAGGGAGGACCCGGGTCTCCTAACTGTGAGGCAGCAGCGCTACCCACTGCGCCACCATGCCGCCCGGTAATACAGTTGTAGAAAATAAATTAAATAACACTAGTTAATGTCAAGTTGAAAACATAAAGAATAATGACATGGACCACATGGACCAATAAGATAATTTATTTATTAAAGGGTTTTAAGCAAATAACATGGAGTTGATTTAAATGAACATGAAACAAATGCTTTTTGGATTTAAACAGCAGCACCCATCTAGCTGAGCGGCTAGTTGAAGAGAATACCATGATTTATGTAAGTCTATCACAAGTTGGATAGAGGCATGTCAGCATGTAAATCTCATTTCATTTTTTTCTCCTTACCTTGCAGTACCAAGACATGAGGTGAAAATCAGCTGTCTACAAGATTAAGTGAATTATACTGTCCTTCCTGACAAATGAACTAAAATGACCTTACCCCATCTAATGAGAGTAAATAAAGATTAACCTTTCACGCCCCCCCTTTTGTGAAATAATCCACCAACAGGATCCAGCAGAATTTGACTGTCTGAATATCTCAATGTGATAATGTTGCATTACATTCCAAAAGAAAGAAAATCCACAGGAATTCTCAGTGGACACTTCTGTCTCTTGTATCAGTGTGTTAAATCAAACTGCTTCCTAGTAATAAAATAACCTACAACACTAAACAGCATTAAACAAAAATATAACAAAAATGCTGTGAACAGTGACATTTCCAAGAAGATACTACCCTAAAATGTCACACAGATAGCAAACGGGTGCAGAATTCAAACCAAGGGCACCGATTCATGAAGTAGCAGCTAACCACTTGAACATCAAGCTACCAATCCTGGCAAAATGCATTTTTTAAATAAAAAATAGATATTGAGAAGAACAGTAAAAGCAGAATATAGCAAAAATACTTTTATGTAGATACTAAAGATTTTTTCTTTTCTTTATATTGCAACAGCACAACTAGAAGATTCTGTTGCATCTGAAAAACTTGATTTTTTTTCTCAGAATACTGAAAAGGTCTTATTTAGCTTATATCACAAACATTGACAAAACCAAATGGCCTTCTTGTTTCTGCTGCTTTAATTTCATAGTTTGCTAAGCATGCAAAACACAACTGTCACTGGATTCTTTGACAGCCTGTGCATCAAATAGTAGAGATGCTGAGCTGCATTTCTTTATACACCATGGGAAAAAAAACACAGAGACAATGTTAGGCTGACCAGTGGTTTATTGGATCAGGGTAACGAAAATTTATTTAAAGAGACTGTAACAGAATAATTTAAAAGTGGTTGTGTATAACTGCATGATAGGTTCAAGATGTATGTTATTTAAACTGCGGTGGGCTGGCGCCCTGCCCGGGGTTTGTTTCCTGCCTTGTGCCCTGTGTTGGCTGGGATTGGCTCCAGCAAACCCCCGTGACCCTGTAGTTAGAATATAGCGGGTTGTATAATGGATGGATGGATGAATGTTATTTTAAAAAAAAACAACTTTTACATCATGTGGAAAATTGTTGCACTATTGATATTACAACTATTAGTACCTAATTGGAATTCTGTGTATTTTCTTTAAAATGATAAAGCAAAACAACAGATGTCAAATAGATTTTAGCATTATGGTCATGTTCTCTTTTCAAGAGGCTGGTACAATGACAAGAAATAAAGTATTAGTTGATGCTGTCCTGAGTCTATCAACCCACACATCCATTAATTTTCCAACCCACTTAATACAATTGCTGCTCTCTGTGAGGCTGGGGCCTATTCAGTATAGCACTTGCCACAAGGCAGGAACCAACTGTGAAAGGGACGCCAATCCCCTCATAAATCATACTCACTCACTCAAACCATTCCAAATTAGAGTCACTAACTATTCATCCATTTCTAGGATGCTGTGGATTCCTGGGACATTCCTGCATTCACTCACACTGAGCTGTTCAGCTTAAACATCAAAACACCTAGTCCAAGCAAAACTTCACTTATTATTTACATTTATTAAATTAACTAAAGAAGTCATATCCAATTAAATTACAGCAAAACAAAATACAAAATTTCATATCCAAAACACAAAATTGAACTGTATGAAAACAGTTATAAAAATTAATCACTGAGCCAAAGTACACAATCCAGAAATCAGGAGCCTGATAACCTGTAATGATTTAAAAACCAAACAAAAAAAATTCTAAAGAAAAGAAAACAAAGCTTTACAAGGGAGTAGCATAAGGGAAGAACAGGAGGTGTTTTAAAAAGGGCCTTCAGGTCATTCCTGATAGGAAACTTGTGAGATGAGCAATACTGAGGAAAGTAAAAAATGCAGAATAAACTGTAAAGAAAGAACCAACAGGACCACGTGGCAAAATTGCAACTATAAACTAAAATATAACCAAAAATTAAACAAGGAAGAGAGGCAAAATAACAACAAACAAAAAATAGACACCAAACTTATATGCAGTCCTAACAGGTATGAGCATTACAGATTAAAATTTGTCATCAATATTATCAACTTTTCTTACAAAAATTATACATGGGTTCAGTGTTTTTTTAATACGTAGGAATAATTCTGGCCACTCATTTTAATTTGATTTTGCATGTAGAAATGAGTATTAAATTAATTTACATATTACCGCAAGATGATATTGGAACATCATCTTCTGAACCTCTGTCCTGAAACAGCAGTAGCATCAGTTGCAACTACGTTACTTGCCGAGACCCGCCGAAAGTCATCTTCTAAAGTATGTCTTGAAAGTGCTGGCCTAGATCTGTGGTGACATATGGCGATAAAGCTCTGCAGAAGGATTATATTGAATGATATATACACTATATATATTGTGAAGTCAGCCCTGACACAGACAAGACACAGGAGGCACAAGTGCAAGCACACACTTTATTTTTTCTTTCTCCCTTGTGGAAAACGCCTTCCCCCGTTCCTCACAAGCTCAACACAGTCCCAAAACACAGCACACAATACACAACTCTTCCTTCCTCTTTCTATTTTTCTTTTCCTACTCCTCCAGGCAAGCTTCATCTCCCTCCTCCCTCAAGTGCTCGTTAATGGATTTTCAGCAGCACTTCCGGGTGTGGAAAAAGAGCTGCACTCCAGGGCTCAACAACTGCTGCAGCACCCACTGGCGGCTCCTCGGACCCCAACAGGGCTGTATCAAACTCCAACTCTCATGGAACCCTGTGGGAGTCGAGGCACCGCTGTCAGCCAGGGCAATTGCCACCTAGTCTTCTGGTGGAAGGAAATGTTCTGACCACATTTGCTCCTGTGGTCCTTCCGGTATGGAGACGTCCTGGCTGGGCAAGGGCCCCGGCCATCCACAATATAATTATATGTGATAAGGCACTATATTGGCCTGACCCAACACAGACTGACACCAGAGGCACGGGTAAAATAAACACAAAAGATTTATGTTTTCTTCAGCTGTGGGACACATCTTCCCTGTGTCCCACTGGCCCTAACACAGTCCCAAAATACCCCAAAGTAAATCACACCCCAAATCACACTCTTCTCTTTCTCCACTCTTCCCAGGGCATCTTCGTCCTCCTCCTCCCGACTCTTGTGCCCTGAGTAGTGGCTGCATGCTCCATTTATACTCGACCCAGAAGTGCTTCAGGTGGTAATTAACCTCAATTAGACTGCACTTCCGGGTGTGGCTGCGTTGCCGCCCATACGGGCTCAGGGAGCCTTGCATCTCCCCCTTGAGATGGCCATGGAGCCCAACCAGGATAAGCTCTGGTGTTCCATGCTATGGGCTCCAATGCAACCCAGGGGAGCTGCCACCAAGTGTTCCGGGGGATGTAGAGTGCATCCCATGGCAACACCCCCGGATCCAGTGTTGAAGGGGCGTCCTGGGAGGCAGGGTTTTAAGCATTGCCATGCCTGATATCATCGCTACAACACTTTAAGTACCAGCGAGACGAGTGCTATTCAGACTACAGAAAAGATTGTAGGTCTGACACTGGATTCCACTGAGGTCCTGCATATATCACAGGTTGGACATATAATCAAAGACTACACTCATCCGGGCAACCATCTCTTTCAGTTATTACCTTTAAGGAAACATTTCTGGTCACTAAAGACAAGAACTACTAGACATAAACAGTTTCTTTCCTATCGCAGTCACTCTGCTTAAACACAGTTTCTAATTCATCTCTGCCTTTTGTTAATTTCTAAACTCCTAAATTACATTTTTATTTTCTGTTTGTATTATAAGTTTATGGCGCAAATCATAATATTTATGCATTAATTTTTTAAGACCTGATTACTTTCCACAGCTAGGTCATTCAAGGGTGTAAGAACTAATCTACAGTGACAGCTATACCTGGGTGAAGTTTTAAGATAACAGACTATAGTCCTGGGTGCAAGGGCATTGCAACTGTGACCTGTATATCCCTAACATTTAGTTAAGTGTAGGATTAGAGAAAAGAAAGTAGTGACAGAGGTGTTACATATACTGTAATTGTAGTCTACACAAATAGAATCTGTACATCTGATAAAAGAGGATTTAATGTTTTGAGAAAAAGTTTCACTAAATGCCTTCCTATGATAAAAAAAAACAATTTCTGGAACTATGACAATGATTCATCTTCTGGTTTGTTATTTTTTAATTCCTCCTTTCTCTGCTTTCTGACAGAATACTAACAAGGGTCAGGTTAAAGTTGCTAGTTATCCTAGACTGTGTTATGTTTTGATTATGTTATAACGTATTACAGCTTTATTGTTTTGCTATTTGTTTTTTCTTGGACATTCTGAATGATGTAGGAGTTTTCAAGGTTCCTGAATTTTATTTTGATAAAGTTTCAAATATTTTAACATTCAGTGATGCCATTTTGTTTTCTGTTAGTGCTGCCTTTTTGAGTTTGTGTATGTACTGCTGCTAGCCACATTGTTATTCAGGGTGACCAGAGCACACAACCCATGATGGCGTGGGTTTAATGATATACTGTAAAAGACAGCTCAAGGACTTCCATTGCATCTGTGTTCTGGATAAAAGGCATTAGTGGCAAGAGTATTTTGTTTATCGATCTTCTGGTTATGATTTAGTTTGCTTTCTTTTGATTTCTGGCTTAACAACTGGTCAGTTAGTCTTTCTGGTTTCAAACTTTGCAATGCTTTACAGTAAGTTTAATCTCCTGAATCTTCCTCATTAAAAATCTACCCCAAAATTTTCTGTGGCAGAATAGCATGGACACCTTTGGAATGTGTTAGGATAGAGTCCCTGGAGGAGAACCGACACAGGGATGGAAAAACATATAAACTTGAGTTTTATTGAACATCTACTTACAGTACATCCATCTATACGATAATGTAATTAAAAAAGATTGTGCTATACCATGAACACTCATTATTTATATCACCCGCTTATCTGTTAAAAAGCTATCTGAGATGTTAGTTTCTATGGTATACTCACGATAATTTAAAAAATATGGATAATTATACTGGGGTGCATATGGTACAGCAGGTATGCTGGTATGATACAGCAGTCCATGATATTCCATAAAACTTTACATGTTATGTACTTTGCTGTAAAACATAAATAACTCTGATATAACATCGATGTGCAGAGTTTTGTACAGTATACATTGTTACTATAATTCTTATTACTGATAAAAATAAGCATAACAGTATTAGCAGCATAGTATTTTAAACTGTTCCCATTCCAGTAGAACAATATTATTAGTCATGATAGAACCTTTTTATGAAAGTTACAAACTTCTAACAATATTGATGCCTATCTATAAACTACCTACAATAGCAATGTTTTAAGGTACATGGAAGGCTTGGAGACTGTTCCTGATAATTTGGTCCAGGAATCAGTTTGTATGCTGGTTTCATCAAAGCTTTCTTCCTGTTCAGAAACATCTGACACCTGAACCAACTCCTTGCATTAACATTTGCCTTCAAGACAGTCTGATGGCCCAGAAGAAAGGAAGAACAGATTTGAACAAGTCAAAGTGAGATAGCAGCAAAAACTGAGAAAATGGGAGAAGAATAAAGACTATAAACCAACATCGCTGTTCATTATTAGACCTTAGCACATTCACCTACTTTATGTATTAATAACACTTTCTCAAACAGAATGTAGATGGTTTGGAAAGATTTTGTTGTTGTTTTCTATAATGGATGATTTTAGCACAGCTAAAAGTATTTTTTAGAAATATTCATGTGAAACATCAGGCATTGCTAATGTTGTCATTTCTTTCTTTCTCTTTATGTCCTTATTGTCTCTAATAATTTTATTTTTCTGCCTTTTTCTTTCTTTCAAATACACATATGTTGCTGATTACCTCCTTGATTTTTCAATTCATCCCACTAGAAAATATTTGTCTCATTACGAAAGGATTCATAAGCCGTTACTTTTTCCCTTTACTCTTTACTGATGTTTATGGCTTAACAATGCCATTTATTAACTGTCCTTGAATAACAGATTGTCCCTCAGCCCTCAGTGTAATAATCTCCATTATGATAAATATTTCAACAAATTTTTATGGACATTCATAGACAGTCAAGGCTTGAGCTAGAATTCACAGCCAAGTATGCAGATTATGTTTTTGCCACTTGCTCAGTACAGCATATTCATTATCTGCTGGTGTAAGCACTTGTGGATGAATGACACAACATTTCTACTCTTCAAATTAAAATCCCTATACTTTTCTAGGTTTTAGTGATCTAATTTCAGTTTTATAATAAAGTGGTTTTATTATTACATTTTTTCTTATCTTTTATACCATTAAAAATGGAAAAATATACATGACTGCCGTGCATTTCTATGGGCTTTAGATAACTTTAGAAATAAGCACATGTCAGAACATAGTGTTCTACTGAAAGATGAAATTGCAGAAATGCTGAGGTGAATGCAAAATGCAGCAGAGTAAAAGAGAACACATCCTGTCATTTGCTTTAAAAAGACATGGCAAGAATTGTGACCAAAAAGGTGAGCAATGTTTTTTCCATTGTTGGATAAATAATGTTGTGACTGGTAGATGAAGCATCAATTACAGTAGACAAGTGATAGAAACAAACATAGGTCTGACTAACATTGTAGCTGACAAAACCAAAAACATCTAAGCCTAGCTGATACCAAAGAGTGCTTTAAATACTGAAAATATGCAGTGAAGTGTTTTCTTTTATATCAAAAACCTTGAATGTTGTGCTTCATGCCGCCATGTTAAGTAATATGAAGCCGATAATGTCACTCACAAGCATCATGTGATTAGCAACAAATGACAATAACATGGTAGCTTCCATTAGCGAACTCAAAATAGCTGTTATCTTGAGAAAATTCAATAAAATGATACTGCGATGACATCACAAAATTATGGTGAAAAAGCATAACATTAATTAAACAAAATTAATGGGAGTAAAAATCATACCAGAGTGACTGGTCACAAGAGAGTGTGACCATGAAAATGGAGTTTGTCTCAGGTAGATAGGTAAACTGCTCCACTAAAAAAAACTGCTTTAAACAAACTGTGACAAATTCTACCTTTTCTACCTTTTTCTTTGTGGATTTCTTTTAATGTTTCTCAAGTTTAATGTTGTTTTTCTTTTTTTCCTTCATCATTCTAGGTTTTGAAATACCCAAATTCTAAATCTTGGGTTATTTTTTTCTATTTTAATTTAAAACAGTTAAATTATTTTTAAGTATCTCCTGACACCATTCTGCATGGGTTTTGGAGGCAGTGACTCATGGGAGCATGGTTTAAGAAATGGCACAATTTGCTTCCTGGTATTCGAGATTTCAGGTAAACTCCCTCAAAACTTCATGTATGATTAATTTTCGTTAGTCTGTTCTAATATTAGAACTTTAGTTTTGTCTTTTGACTTTGATTTAGGATTTCGTTTGGATTTATTGTCAGTGTGTTTTGACATTCTAGTTTTGACCATTACCTATTTTCTTTTGACATCATTTCATCTCCTGATCCCTTCCCATTTAATAACCCGTGTAGCTCTCTTCACAACAACACAGACACAGGTCAGTTCTTTTAAACAGGCGTTTATTGCTTGGGCTCTTGTTACTCACTCCGTCACGCCTCCGCGCCTCCACGCCGTGAGAACTCGTTGGCCGCTTGTCATGAAAAGAGGTCCTTAAATCACTTTGGTTTTAGCTTTAGACGGTTCAGTATGAAACCCCTTTTTGCAACATGGCAGAGCCTCGCGAGAGACATCCGCCCACCTGCGCTTCATGGGGCAGGTTCCTTCTCATGTTCTCCTGATAACCCCTAAGTGCGCTCTCGCGAGACATTACTTTACATACAGTACATATTAAAGTCACTTAATAACAAATAAATTGGAACATGTAAATTTACTATATACATCACGTTTTAAATTTAGATATTTAAAACTATATATTTATAAGGTTATGTAACACATTATAAAATCCATTATCTACAACATGAACTTTCCATTAAATATTGTTCAATAACATTTACACTCCCACCAAAATCACTCATTGACCTGAATTGAGAGATTTTCTTCAAAGGCAAGCTATAAGAGAAGTGTGTGAGTCTGTGTACCTTTATGTGTGACTTAGATGGCCTCAAGTAAGGTAACTACTTTATGAATAGGTCTCTCAAGATAAACTGATCTAGTGAGTGGTTCTCCTTTATCAAATGTAGTGTCACTAAGTAGAAGTTTCACCTTTCGTACTTTGCCATCTGCGCCGAGTTGAGCTTCCACAATCCTGGCGAGCTTCCACTCATTTCTTGGTGCACTGTCATCTTGTAAAATTACAATGTCATCTACTTGTGAGTTTCGTGATGTCTTCTGCCATTTCTGTCGTTGTTGAAGATTTAGCAGGTATTCTCGTTTCCATCGTTGCCAAAATTCATTGGCCAGAAACTGTACTCTTCTCCACCTTTTGTGCAGATAGAGATCTTCTTTGCAGAACTGTCCAGGAGGTGGAAGAATAACTGATGATTTCATGGTTAGAATATGGTTGGGAGTGAGGGGTTCTGGGCCAGTAGGATCATGAAGATGCTCAACACTTAGTGGTCTGCTGTTGATTATTGCCATTGTTTCGTAGAGCAATGTTCTCAAAGTTGTGGTGTCAAGTCTGCTGGCTGACTTGTCGAGCATAGCAGTCAGGACGCTTCGAATTGTTCGAATCTGGCGCTCCCAGACTCCACCCATGTGGCTAGCTGCTGGAACATTCAACACAAATTCACAACCAAGTGCCCTTTGACGATCTTGATCCATTCCTCCAAGCAACTTAGAAAGCTCCATTCTAGCACCAATAAAATTTGTTCCCCTATCGCATCTCAATTGGCGCACAGGTCCTCTGATAGCTATGAATGCTCGAAGTGCATTTATGAATGCGTCAGTCGTCAAGTCGTCAAGTGTTTCAATGTGCACTGCTCTGGAACATAAGCAAGTGAATAACAATCCGTATCGTTTTATTTCTTTTCTTCCTTCCCTCACAATGAAAGGTCCAAAACAATCAAGGCCACAGTAAGTGAAAGGGGGGGATGTTTCAGTTCTCTCTTCAGGCAGATTTGCCATGTGTTGAACCTCTGTTGTTCTTCTGTATCTCCTACATTTTACACACTTGTAAATGTGTGAGGAGACCACATTTCCACATCCTAAAATCCATATTCCATTTGCACGCAACTCATTCATGGTCATGCCTCTTCCTTGGTGGTGTATGCGCTCATGATGATGTTTGATGAGAAGAGCTGATACATGAGATTTCTTCGGAAGTATCACAGGATGTTTTACATCATGATGTAAGGCTGATTGAGATAGCCGTCCTCCCACTCTGAGGACACTGTTTTTGTCCAAAAAGGCATTCAACTGGCGTAGCCTGTTGTGCTTGTTCAAGGTGTCTTCCTTCAGGCCTTTAATCTTCTTTATTTCTTCAGCAAATGCTTCTTCTTGTACCATCTTGATGATGAAGATTTCTGCTTCTCTTCGTTCTTCAAGGTTAGTTGACTCATTCGTTCTTGACTGAAATCCCTTGAACTCTCTGACAAATCTTTTAAGCCTGGCAACAGCTCTAACTATTCTAGACCAGTCAGAGAATTTAATAAAGCGGTTCACCACTGAATTCAGTTCTCTTGCCTTAACTGCCTGAACGTGTGCCCTGCGAAGCTCGGGATCAGTTGCTTCTACTTCTCCCACCATTCTCTCTTCATGTGGGAGAATCTGCTGCCAAAGAAAGTTGGGTCCTTTCAGCCAGTTGGACTCTTTCAGTTGAATTGCACTCAGTCCCCTCGAGGCGTAATCAGCTGGGTTGTCTTCAGAGCTGACATGTCGCCATTGTTCAGGTTTTGTGCTAGATCTTATTTGCTCGATCCGGTTGGCTACGAATGTGTGAAACCTTTTAGCATCGTTGTTCACATAGCCAAGGACCACCTTTGAGTCAGTCCAGTAATACTCTTGCAGGGTTTTAATATCAAGCTCACGTTTGATGACATCACCAATGCGAACTGAAGTCACAGCTGATGATAACTCAAGTCTTGGGATAGTTGTTAGTTTGGTAGGGGCCACTCTTGCTTTCCCCAAGACAAGTGAACAACTGATCTGTCCTGTTTCACTCATCGCTCTAAGATATGAGCATGCGCCATACCCTTTGAAACTTGCATCGGAAAAGTTGTGAAGCTCATACAGTACGACTTCACCAAAGTTTGATGGAAGGTAGCTCCTTGAAATCTTCAGAGCTGCCAAATGAGGCAGATCTTTCAGCCATGACTCCCATTGTGGCAAGATGTGTTCGGGGAGAAGTTCGTCCCAGCCTACCTTGTCTCTGCACAGTGTTTGAAGGATCTGTTTGCCGATCAGTATGACTGGAGCCACAAACCCTAGTGGATCATAGACTGAGGCGACAGTTGAGAGAACCCCTCTCCTTGTCAGTGGGTTTTCTTTTACTACGACCCTGAATTGGAATTCATCTGTTTCGACGCACCACTGGACTCCAAGTGCTCGCTCGATACGGAGTTCTGCTAGGGCCATGTCTAAATCTTTGGTTTGGGCACGTTCTTGTACTGGTATTGCTGCAATCATGCTTTTATCATTGGATACAAACTTGTGCAGGCGCAGATTTCCTGTTTTGCACAGAGCTCTGGACTCTGCCACCAGATGTATGGCTTCAGCAGGTGTCTTTACACTAGTTAGGCCATCATCCACATAGAAGCAGCCTAGGATAAACTTGATGGCTTCTTCACTGAACTTCCCATGACCCTGTGATGCCAGGTGCTTAAGTCCAAAGTTGGAGCAGCCGGGGGATGAAGCTGCCCCAAACAGGTGTACCCTCATTCTGTATACCGAGGGTTTGGAGTCCAAATCACCTTTGTCCCACCAGAGAAACCTGAGATAGTCTTGGTGTTCCTTTGCAACATGGAACTGGTGAAACATTTTTTCAATGTCACACATTATTCCTATTGGACCCTTTCTAAATTGACACAAGACTCCAAATAATGTGTTAGTCAGGTCTGGACCAGTCAAGAGATGGTCATTTAGAGAGGTTTCTTGGAAGCGTGCCGAACAGTCGAAAACCACACGGATCTTCCCAGGTTTGTGGGGATGGTAGACACCGTGGTGTGGAATATACCACGCTGGTTGGTTATCAAGTTCAAGCTGTGGCACCTTCTCAGCATCTCCTCTGTTTATGATGTCATTCATGAAGTTGACATAGTCCTTGTAATATTGTTCATTTCTCCTCAGTCGTCGCTCTAATGAGCTAAGCCTATGAACTGCACACTGTTTATTGTTTGAAAGATTAGGTTTGTCTGTCTTAAAAGGTAGCGGGAGTTCATAGTGGCCGTCTTCCTTGTGCCTTATTCCTGCTTTCACTTTGGACAAGAAGAGGAGATCTTCTTGAGAAACTGGATTATCATCTGTAGTGTGATCTACGAAATCCGATTCAAGGATCTTAATTATGTCAAGTGGGATTACCTCTTTGACTTGAGTTCTGCACACAAAGTGTACTTCTTCCTTTAGCTGGACTGATGAATGCACAGCTGGTGTCACTTGTCGCACCATGATTCTGTGACTTGTTCCTATTGCATCGCTGTCATCACTTGCTGGATTTGAGCAACCAACAATGCTCCAGCCGAGATCAGTTTGCTGTGCATATGGATAATCCTCATCACCAGACAGGATCTCCCTTGGAAGAAGGGCTCGTTGACAGTTATAGCCAATGAGAAGGCCTACTTCGCAATCTAACTGTGGTGGAATCCTTTCTGATAATTGATCCAGATGAGGCCATTTTAGAGCCGTTTGAGAAGTTGGAATATGTAACCTGTTTGCTGGAATGAACTCTCGTGTGAAAACAGGTGGTAGCAGAATTCTTTAAGCTGTATCCTCTCACTTGTAGACCTGTCAGTTTCTGACATGGTACGACCGTTGACTTGGCAGACATTGTGGATAGCCGCAAACTGACATTTTCTTTGTTTGTGTTGAGGTCTTTGGCAACTTCGTCTAGAATGAAAGTTGTATCACTCTGTATGTCTAAGAGTGCATAGACAAGGACTTCTTGATCTGGATGCTTGGTAGATGATACCCAGACTGGCAAGATAGAGGACGTTTGTGTACATAGGCCCTCTTGTATGACTCTGTTGGTAGTTGCTGTTGCAGTCTTTTCTGTGGTGTCTGCCTCGTCCTTTGAAATGTCATTTCCATTTAGGTGCATTGGCTTCTGACGTTCTTTGAACTTGTCGTCATGCAAACATGTCGGATGTCTCTTTTGACATTTTTCACATGTGCTTTTGTCATCACACCTTCTTGAGTGATGACCAGTCTTCAAACATCCAAAGCAAAGCTTCTCTGTGTGCACAAACTTGACGCGATCCTGAACTGTTTTTTCAGTGAACCTCCTGCACTTGTCTAGGACATGTCCTGCCCTTTTGCAGAAGACACATGATGGAATACTGCTTTGTGTTGTGTTTGTTGTCAGAGTCTTTGCTTGAATTATTTGATTTCGTGGATGCCTTTGTTTCTCACCTTCCACACTCCTGAGTGCTTGTATTGAGGATATGGGATCACAAGCTAGATCTGCTTCCTTTGATAAAAAGTCAACAAACTCTTTGAATTGTGGGTACGCAGTCCTTACTTGCCTGACTTCCATCACTTTACGGTTCCAGCTGGAAACCAACCAATCTGGCAATTTCAGCAGAATCCTTTGACTCTCAATGCAATCATTAAGGACTTCCAGTGTCTTAATGTGGGACATTGCAGCCTCACAGCTCTTGAGGAAGTCTGCAAATTCTCTTAGTTCACAAGCATCTTTAGAGCTTATCTTTGGCCATGCATGCAGCTTGTCTCTGAGGGACTTCCCGATTATGAATGGGTCTCCGAAACGTTTCTCTAACAGTTTCCAAGCCGAGTCATAGGCTTCTTCTGTGCCTAATAGAAGAAATCCTTCTACAGCTTTCTTTGCTGTGCCACCCAAGTACTTTCTTATGTAATAAAGTTTTTCATTCTTTGGAATGTTTTTCCGTTCTATTAATGTTTCAAAGGATAGTTGCCAGTCTCTGAATTTCAAAGGATCTCCAGTAAATACTGCAGGCTCTGGTGTTGGAAGACGATTAGCACTTATAGCTTCTGCTAGCACATTAACCAGATCTAAGCTATTCTGCTCTTGGGGCCTGAACACTGTGGCTTGAGGAATGAATGAGGGACTTGATGCATTGAGAGCTTGGGTTGTGACTGGAGGGATTGTGGGGTTAGGGACTTGAAGTTCTCCTACTACTTCCACATCATACAACATGTCAGTCATATCAACATTCTCTTCAACTTCATTATAAACCTTTACTCGGGCTCTAGCAGCGTTCAGCTTCTTTACTTCTTCTAGGCGTGCAAGCTTTCTGTGTTTATCTTGGATTGCTTGTTGTCTAGCTAAGTTCTCCGATTCAAATTGTGCTAGCCGTTGTTTATTTTCAGCCTCTAGCATTTGAAGTTCTGTTTCTTCCCTGTCTTGTTCTTCCAGTACAGCCAAGACCTCCTGAGATGCAGCAGCTTCAGCCACAGCCTCTATTCTTTTGACTGAGTGGATGCTAGAGTGGTTGGAACTACATCTTGATCGACGAGACAGTGGCCTAGATACAGAACCTGTTGAGTCTAAGATTGATCCAACATCGGGCCAAGGTTCTTCGTCTTTATCTGCTTTATGCCCTTTAAGCTGTCTCTCTGCCCTTTGAATAATGAAACATGAGAGTGATATGCACGTATCAACCCTGCGCCGCAGGTCTGGTTCAGGGGTTTGTACTTGACGCAACTCTTCATAAATGACCTTCACATCAGAACAGGTCCGTTTCATGTTCTCAATAAGCTCGTTCAATTCATCCTCAGAAGCATTATCAATTAATAATTCCTTGCCTATTCTTGCATGACACCTCCACTTTTCATAGTTAATTTTATATCGACGTTGTATTCCCTTCAGTCTTTCTCCTTGAAATTCTCTTCCCTTTTCTGTTAGGGTGCGCATTCTTTCACTTCTTCGTAGCTGTTCTACTTCTGTAGATTCGGTGTCTGTAGCTTCAGCAGATGGTTTAACATTTTTACGGCAGGTCTCAGTGCTTATGTCAGACATCTTGAGATAAGGGTAGTACAACTATGTAGATATTAAACTCAAATAGGGCTTCTTCTACGCTATGTGTAAGTGAAAGCTACAGTAAACTTAGTTTGAACAGCCATGAAAGTTCACATGTGTGTGTAGGAATCTTCCAAATACATTGTAGACATCAAATTTACATCAAGATAACTGTCAGAATTTAAACTTCTCTAAACTTCACATTAACTTCAGTTTCAAAACAAAATAAGAAAAATAATATTTGCTTGGCACAAATATAAGTAAAACCTTGATCACAGCAGGAATATGGTTAGAAATGCATTAAATAACTTATCATTTATATAACAATAGGTTTTCACGTCAGTATTGTACCCTTTTATATTCACTGGAGGTGCTCCTTAAACTAGATTAATTCTCATAAAACTCAAAATTACTTAGCAATCTTTAGTTTTCACTTGTAATGAGATACCTTTTTTCAACATTTACTAAAAATCATTAACTTTACTACCATTTGCTCTTTAAGCTTTATAACACGCAACGACTATGAATGCAAACAAATTGGATTTATCTCCACATTAAGCACAGAATGCAAGGTTAACAGATCTGAGTCCTTAGTTGCAGTTTCCAAGCTAAACCACTTCTCACACCAAGTCAACTTTACTATTGTGGTAGAGCTCCTACTGGTTTTGGCTTGAAAATTTGCACTTTAACACAGTCTAATCACCGTTGTTTGTAATCACTATGCGGACAATGCGTTATGGGCTCTGCTTATCTGCTGCATCGGATCCTCGTCGCGTCGTTTCTCCTACCCGTATTGAGCAGTCGAGTTCTCACTGTAGCTCTCTTCACAACAACACAGACACAGGTCGGTTCTTTTAAACGGGCGTTTATTGCTTGGGCTCTTGTTACTCACTCCGTCACGCCTCCGCACCTCCACGCCGTGAGAACTCGTTGGCCGCTTGTCATGAAAAGAGGTCCTTAAATCACTTTGGTTTTAGCTTTAGACGGTTCAGTATGAAACCCCTTTTTGCAACATGGCAGAGCCTCGCGAGAGACATCCGCCCACCTGCGCTTCATGGGGCAGGTTCCTTCTCATGTTCTCCTGATAACCCCTAAGTGCGCTCTCGTGAGACATTACTTTACATACAGTACATATTAAAGTCACTTAATAACAAATAAATTGGAACATGTAAATTTACTATATACATCACGTTTTAAATTTAGATATTTAAAACTATATATTTATAAGGTTATGTAACACATTATAAAATCCATTATCTACAACATGAACTTTCCATTAAATATTGTTCAATAACATTTACAACCCGCCAATTGCAATATTGAACACATATCACAAATTTTGCGTTTTCCTGATGTCACCTTCTAGTCCAGGCCTCCTATTTTCTGTTCTGCCCAAGTGGAAAAATTTGGCATACCACAAGGCACAAAGGAAAGACCAGGTGCCTCATGTATAAACAGTGCGTACACACAAAAATGTTGCATACGCCCGTTTCCACGTGATGTATAAAAACTAAACTTGCCGTAAAGCTATGCACATTTTCACGCCAGCTAAATCCTTGGCATATGCAAGTTCTCCGCTCAGTTCTGTAAACTGGCAGCACCCAGTGTCAAAGCAGTGCTTTTGTTGCAGTGTGGTTTCCCTTTCTTTTTTAGATGCACATCCCTGATGGCTTTATCAAATACACTGAAATTAATTGCATATTGTTTATTAGTTTAAGGCATCTGATTGCAATTAACCCATAACAATATATGGAATGGCCAAACTATTCAAGATACCATAGCTGTTTTAGCATTGTTACTCTCAAGTATTTATCCTACTGTATCTGAGTGTGGAATCACAGCAACAACTGATCAGAAAGAGAATGCTTGGTATACAGCATCAAGCACATGTTGCCTCAGCCATGCGCTATTTGAACTTCTCCCATACGACAAATGCTTCAGAGCCTTTCCTGTAGGGACCTCTTGGTTTAGAAACAGTTTCACCCCAAGAGCTCTAAATGCACTCAATCAGTCCATCAAGTGTTCCTTATAGAACTGTTTGTATTTATAAGTACAATTACATCACTGTAAACTTGTACAGTTATAATATTGCACAACCTGAGCTACTTTATAAAGCGCATATTTACATATGATGACGATATCATTTTTAAGATGAAATGCAGTAAAATATGTTTTTTACATTATACAGATAAAATTTTAACATCATTTAAATAATCTATATTGTTAATAATTAAACATGTGAGGACACGGTGGACAGCGGTAGCGACAAGCTGGTGCTCCGTTCAGGAACTGTTCCTGCCTCACGCTGTATTCTTGCTGGGACTAGCGCAACACTGGAAGGATAGATGGATAGGATAATTGAACATATACTACGATATTTCAATGTTCCTTAAAAGTTTTGAAGAATCAGCGTTCTAAGCTTACAGATGGCTTGACATCTGTTTTGTCTTGGTAGAGTAATATATTGCTCTATTTTCCCCTTTTGTATTATTAATATGTAGCCTTTGTCAGAATGCCTCAGATCTTCCAGACTTACCATTGTTTATAAAGTATTATAGTATATAACTTCTCCCCACCTTCCCTTCTACATCTATACCCTCAGGCAATTAGGTTTAGTAAAAGACAAGTAAGAGTTAAGTTACAATTTAAACAATGTATTATTGGTAATATTCATAAATAATAACAATATACAAAGTACATTTCAATATTGGCAACCATACAACCTGATAAATGGTGATGTGTAGTTTCAGGCGGCACATAGACTTGTTAGTTACTTAAAATCTCTCTAGTTAAGGAATCATTTGTGGTCAGCTTTCTTCAGAACAAGCTGCATGCCTGTCTCAATATGGCTGCCGAGCTGTGCTCTTCATTGTGTTGTCCTTTTCAGTTCATGGTGTGAGATAGTGGTCTTCAGTTTGGTAAGAGGGAGAGAGTAAGGGAGTGAGCAAATTTAAAGGTTTTCTGTCCAACTCCTAGAGCAAATAGGACATCATGGTACTTAAAGGCTTCTGATACAAGCCAGTTCCAAACAGCCATACTTCAGACCAATGGAGGGATAGAACATCTTCACAGCCCCCAAAACCATATGTTAAGGTAAAGCTTGGCAGTTAGGCAGCCTGGCTTTCCTGCTTTCCTTAGCAAAGAAACACTTGCCAAACTTGTTTGAGGCACTTCCCCCTCAACCCTATTGTAAAATTCAAAGAGACCCATTCCTAAAAGGTGGAGTAAACAATGAATGCTTCTCACTAATATAACACTAATATTACATTGCTTTGCCTAAGTTACAAATAAAGACATACAAAGTATTTATCAAGTTGTATGCAAAATTTCATATCACAACAACATCTATTACAGAGCTGATTGTGTGGCGATTGGTTACTTGGAGAAAGAAAAGGAAGGACAGGAATTGGGTTGGTTAGTATGTTTTACTGCTACAATAAATTATTTCATCGAAGGTCGCGCATGGCACAGCAAGCATCTTGCATGAGGCAGAAGCAATCTCTGGACGGGGTGCCATCTCATCACTATCACTGCGCCATCATCATGAAAATATCAATTATACATCTCAGTATTTAATTTATTCAGAGAGCGGTAATATCATGAATGTAATAGATTCTGTGTCCTGTTGGAGGAAGAGAAAGCCCGTTTAAGAAGCACGTAGTGATTCACACACATAGAGCATATAGAAGAACACATGCAAAACAAAGCATTTAACGTGCTACTTTAGTTACAATAGTATTTGATAAACTAGTAAATTAAACGATTTTAAGATGAAGCTTATGATGTTCTACTTTAATGACAAAATAAACTACGTGATTAATGTGGAAAGTTCGAGATTAAAGTTGACATTTCGAGCTTTTTTGCCACAGTGTGCCTATTTTTTGTCTTTTCTCTGTACCTTAATAAGCTTCCATATGACTCTTAGATGGTGGGCTAAGACTCGCCTTTTCAAGGCAAATTTGATATCTGACAACTTCTTTTTTATTTCGGGCACTGTGCGACTTTGTGAACTTGAACTTTCGAGTTTCTCTGACACTCTATGTCACTCGATCACTTCCTTTTGTTGTTCATACCACTGTTTAAACAAACAAATAGTACGTTTTTCCTTGCCTCCACTTGGTATTCTCTGAAATTCTTCTATTTTCCCCTGTGCTTTTGCCATTGCCATTTCACAGAACACTGAGCTTAAGGGCTATTTATATTGATTTGCATATTCAAAGAGGCGTAATTCTGGAAGGAGTTGGGGAGTGGCAGCAGGCGCATGCACGTGCGTTACTTTTCACGCTGACCGGGATTTATGTAGCGGAAGAATGTGGAAGATGGCGTACACATAGATTCATGCATCTGGATTTTTTTGTGCGTATGCACATTTCCACTTTTGTCCATACGCCATGTTTTAGTGTGAATTCTTCACACGGTGTTATGCATGAGGCCCCAGGAGATGACATAAACATCATAAACCAAATAGCAAGTCAAGCTGAATAACAACAGCAAAATTTATTTATATAGCATGTTTTCATTCAAATGATGTAGCTCAAAGTACTTTAAAAGACGAAGAAAGAAAAAAGAAAATATAAAAGTAAGATCAGGCAATACTAAGTAACAAAGAATGGTTTTCAGGCTTCACGTGGAACAATTAGATGATGATGGTGATGTGGACCTCTGGCCTTCAATCCATCAATGTAAGGACCGCACGGTGCTTTGATCGGGTGTTGATGGCACAGATTGCCAGCACAGAAAACCAAAATAAAAGAACACCAGAGAAAATAAGGGTTAGTACGGATTGCAGAGCCATGATAAAAAACGATAATTAAATGCATATACAGAGCATCAGGATTAAGATAAAATGAAAGTATGAGGAAGCCATGTTAAAATAATGGGTTTTAGCAGTTTGTTAAAGTGCTCCACCATATTAGCCTGACCAATTTCTATTGGTAAGTTATTCCAGAATTTAGGTGCATAACAGCAGAAGGCTGCCTCACCAATTATTTTAAGTTTAGCTTTTGGAATTATAAGCAGACACTCATTTGAAGATCTAAGGGTACAATTTGGAGTGTAAGGTGATAGGCATTCCGAAATATAGGATGGAGCGAAATTATTTAAAGCTTTGAATTTTAAAGTCAATTCTAAATGGCATGGGTAACCAATGTAGTGACATCAAAACTGGAGAGATGTGCTCAGATTTTCTTTTCCTAGCTAGTATTCTGGCAGCTGCATTCTGCACTAGTTGCAATTGATTGATGTCTTTTTTGGGAGTCCTGAGAGGAGTGCATTACAGTAATCTAGTCGACTGAAAACAAAAGCGTGAACTAACTTTTCAGCATCATGCAAAGTTATAAGGGATCTAACTTTGCTATATTTCATAAATGAAAAAATGCTATCTTAGTGATCTGATCCTAATCTGCCTTCAGCAATGAGACCTGTGCCAAATGACAACAGTCTTACAATTCCGAAACCACCAGAGGAATGGACCTTAGACGAACCAGATGAAGAAACTGCAATGCAGGGTACTTACAGTGACATTGACCCGGATTTTGAACCATGCTCATCAGGCAATCCACATCTGATAACACAGTCCAAATTGTACGATTTGGTCAGAGATTTGGGTCTGTCAAAAGCAAAAGCCGAGCTGCTGGGTTCGAGACTGCAGGAATGGTGTTTGCTGTCACCAAGTACGAAAATTTCTGTGTTTTGAGGCCGACATCATGATATAACCACATTTTTTGCACAAGTTGACAGTCTCTGTTTCTGTTGTGACATTGAAGGATTGTTCTCGGCCTTGGGTTGTGATCACAACCCGGAAGAGTGGTGTCTCTTCATTGATTCGTCAATGTTAAGCCTGAAAGCTGCTCTGCTACACAATGGCAACATTTACCCTCCAGTACCTGTTGGCTATGCAGCACACATGAAAGAACCATATGAGAATATGGAACTGTTGCTGAAGCACGTCCAGTATAGCAAGTACAACTGGAATATCTGTGGAGATCTTCAAGTCGTTGCTCTGTTACTAGGACTGCATCCCAGCTATACAAAGTGCTGTTGTTTCATTTGTGAATGGGACAGCCGTGCCAAAGAGTCTCACTATTCTCGACAGAACTGGCCATTCCGTAAAAAGTTAGTTCCAGGACAGAAATATGCGGCACATGAATCGCTTGTTGACCCGGCAAAGATATTTTTGCCTCCTCTTCACATAAAACTGGGACTCATGAAGAATTTCGTGAAAGCACTGAACAAGGAAGGTGAAGGTTTTCGTTATTTAAGACAGATGTTCCCAAGAATAACTGACGCCAAGATCAAAGAGGGTATTTTTGTTGGCCCCCAGATCAGACATGTTATGAGTGACAAGCAATATGAAGATCTATTAGTTGGGCTGGAAAAAATTGCCTGGAATTACTTGAAGTACTTGAAATGGGCAACATACTATCTGTTCTTGTGCAATAAATCGTCTGCTCTTCACATGAGAATAACCTTATTTGTCCTCAAAATGTGCAATATTAACTTAAGGTGCAACACTCTTCTGGAATAGAAATAGGTGGAGGGTATACTTTAGTTTGATACTTACATTTATTATACTTTATTATATTTACATGATTACTTTTATACTTGCTCTTAGTGTAACATGTCCCTTGTCTGTTGTTAAGTTGTAACATAAGTAATTTCCTTTGGGATTACAGTGATCCCTCGTTATATCGCGCTTCGCCTTTCGCGGCTTCACTCTATCGCGGATTTTATATGTAAGCATATTTAAATATATATCGCGGATTTTTTGCTGGTTCGCGGATTTCTGAGGACAATGGGTCTTTTAATTTCTGGTACATGCTTCCTCAGTTGGTTTGCCCAGTTGATTTCATACGAGGGACGCTATTGGCAGATGGCTGAGAAGCTACCCAACTTACTTTCTCTCTCTCTCTCTTGCGCTGACTAACTCTGATCCTGACGTAGGGGGTGTGAGCAGGGGGGCTGTTCGCACACCTAGATGATACGGACGCTCGTCTAAAAATGCTGAAAGATTATCTTCACGTTGCTACCTTCTGTGTGCAGCTGCTTCCTGAAGCGACATGCTGCACGGTGCTTCGCATACTTAAAAGCTCGAAGGGCACGTATTGATTTTTGACTTTGTTTTTCTCTGTCTCTCTCTCTCTCTCTCTCTCTCTGCTCCTGACGGAGGGGGGTGTGAGCTGCCGCCTTCAACAGCTTTGTACCGGCGGTGCTTCGCATACTTAAAAGCCAAACAGCCCTATTGATTTGTTTGTTTTCCTCTCTGTTTCCTTTGAAGAGGAAGATATGTTTGCATTCTTTTAATTGTGAGACAGAACTGTCATCTCTGTCTTGTCATGGAGCACAGTTTAAACTTTTGAAAAAGAGACAAATGTTTGTTTGCAGTGTTTGAATAACGTTCCTGTCTCTCTACAACCTCCTGTGTTTCTGCACAAATCTGTGACCCAAGCATGACAATATAAAAATAACCATATAAAATTATGGTTTCTACTTCGCGGATTTTCTTATTTCGCGGGTGGCTCTGGAACGCAACCCCCGCGATGGAGGAGGGATTACTGTAATAAAATTTTCTGATTCTGATAAATAACTAGATGATGCAATGGTAACGCCATTAGGAAGGAAATGAATGATGGATTGGAAGGGGTTGTGTTGGGCATGAGATTAGTGTATACAGCCTTAAAAATTGGAGAAGACTCCAGAAAATGAAGAAAATTAATTTGGGGTTATCCAGCCAAGTAAGGTAATCCATTTGTTGTTAGGCCAGATAGTTTTGCTATTAATGATAAAATGAACAGACACCTCCGGTATCTTCCATTTTATTTGATTATAAGAATAGTGCTGCTTCAACATCTCAAACATTAGATTAATGGGCAACTGCTAAGGGTATAGTAGGTAATTAAAGAGTGGAGACAAAGGATGAGATTGAGGACAGAAATTATTAATTATTAGACAAAAATAAGTTTTAAATTTCTCTCTTGATTTTATGTCATTTGATTTTTTATTTTTATTTTTTTTTCACTCAAATAACATGTCCTTTAGTTTCAAGAGAAACAGAAAAATGATAGATTTATATACCCTTGTCAGGGATAAAATGTAAGTATGTCAGCCTTCTTGGAGCCTTTAATTACTGAAAGAGCATTTACACTAGATATTCAATAGGTAAAGCAGAAATAAATCATTCTTTTGAAAAAGCACCAAAAGAAATTGCCAAACTCAGCAAGAGACTTTTTTTTTTGTTACAACATGCAGAAGGGCATTGATTTTTTTTAATGTTTATAAACTGATGAGTCAAGTGCTGGATTTCCCAAAGGGGTTTCAGGCAGGAAATGTTGTGAAATAGATGATGTAGAGAAGAGGGGATGGTAATTTGTGGCCACAGTGTTCCTAGAAATTCTACACTCTTTATGCCATATGATATTAAGAAAATAGTGTCCTTGTCTAGACAGTCTTAAAATGGATAAGGGAGAAGAATTTGCAAATTGAATATGCTATCAAAATATTCAGCTAGAAGGGATAGACGCTTTCATGCTTTCATGTTATTACCAAGAACTGAAAAATAATGTCACTATTCCCAGATAGCATTCTTTTAAACTGAGAAAGTGAGCTATGCTTGCTGAAAAGTGCACTAATCCTAAATCAGCAGCCATACCACTGCACTTCAGAACAGGTAATCCACCTGATGCTAAACAAGCAAGACAAACATAAACAAAGCAGAATATGACGACAACGAATCCCTTTTGTACTTGTACAGAAATCATACATTTGTTATTTAACAAATGGTTAACTTATGCAATTCCAGGTTGTGGAGAAATGTAGAGCAATAGATAAAGACTAGCCGGGGATTGGGTATCACTAAATTTCAATAATACATACAAATATTAATATGGGTGCAATTTAGACCCATAGAATCAAGCAGAGAGAGTGCCTTTTTTAACTGTGATGTATTGTTAATCTTGTGTTTATTTGGATATACAGATTTATGAGAAGTTAAACTTTGACCCATAACTCAGAAAAGCACTAATGAAATAAACCCATGAAAATAAACATGGGGGACTGTTTGTGATAAACAGGGAAAAAGACGAAGTAGTAGCTAATGAATATGAAACACCATCATGAGACACCCCAAAACTAAAAAAAATATATTCTAAGTTCCAAGTAAACAAGATAGAAATTGTAAAGAACTTCAAAATTCAAATACAACTTAAAAAAGAGGCCGTCTATCTGTGTTCCAATGCCTGTTCTTGTAAGGGAAAATCACTTCAGTCATATTTTGAATCACTTGGCCAGCTCACCTAATGATATCACAATGTCATGAACATTTGGATTGCATGTGTAAAGAGCATAAAAGTCCCAAAACGAAGGTCAAAAATATGAAGAACCCGGAAATAGAAATGGTGGAAAGGTTGTAAGCCAAAAGAGTAGTCTGAAATAGGCAAAAGGTCAAAACCAGAATATGTGAAAAATCTAGCTTAAGTTTAAAAATCAACGGTTAAAAATCGGCATCAAAAATCAAAAGCAAATGTCCTGGTAATCTGAAGAGATTTTCCCTACTTAAATATCTAACCATCAGAGAGATAATTGTTTAGAAAATATCCATAAATTTGGATATCAGTTTTACTGAGTCACAATCTTGTATATCGGTAGTATAATGGCATCACAGGTCATTATGCTGGAAGGAACGTGGTAGCAACCGGTGCCACTGCTGCACACAAAATGGCTGTACTCGAAAAACTGCACCTGAACTGACTATTCAGGCGATAAAATCTCAACCTAAAAAGGTGTTTTGAGATAACTCATAACCATCCTAATGGTAAAATTGATAAACTATAAGGGAAATCAAAGAATAACATAAAAAATGAGAGAAATTACTTTAAAAAAGCATTCATGACAAAATCATGATGGGGAGCAGAGTGGTTAACAATGAGAGATCACCAGAGGGTGGATCTAGTAAAATGTGAGTGCCAGGGAAGAAAATATCAGAGATGTCAGCACTTCTCCATGTCAGTTGATTCACCCACGAAAACTGTTTGTTCATCTCCCATGAAGTGTTTATCGAGTGTTTACTTTGTGGTAATCACTTGCAGGATAAAAGACAGTTCGGTAAAGCTGTAGTACCCTCTGCTGGCCTCAAACACCATTGTGCCCCTGCACAGGGCCATGGTTGTGAGTCTTCAATTCATGTTTTGTTACTAAGATGGGTTCATCTCAGTGCCGGATTAACCAATAGGCACATGTAGCATATGCTACGGGCCCCGCAATTTCGGGGGCCCCCAAATGGTGGACCCAATATTTAATGAAAAAGTGTAGCATTGAAAAACTGGTCTTTAAAAATATTATCTTTACGTTTTTAAACTGTAAATTTTTTACACAACAAAACTTTAGGGGCCCAACACATAAAATTCACATAAATATTATAAGATTCTTATTATAATCGAGAGTAAAATAATTATTTACACTAATCCCTCCTCCATCGCGGGGGTTGTGTTCCAGAGCCACCCCGCGAAATAGGAAAATCCGCGAAGTAGAAACCATATGTTTTATATGGTTATTTTTAGAATGTCATGCTTGGGTCACAGATTTGCGCAGAAACACAGCAGGTTGTAGAGAGACAGGAACGTTATTCAACACCTGCAAACAAACATTTGTCTCTTTTCAAAAGTTTAAACTGTGCTCCATGACAAGACAGAGATGACAGTTCTGTCTCACAATTAAAAGAATGCAAACATATCTTCATTTTCAAAGGAGTGCAAAGCAAGCAGTCAAAAAAAAAATCAATAGGGCTTTTTGGGCTTTTAAGTATGCGAAGCACCGCCGGGTACAAAGCTGTTGAAGGCGGCAGCTCACACCCCCTCTGTCAGGAGCATGGAGAGAGAGAGAGAGAGAGAGAGAGCCACAGAAAAACAGTCAAAAATTCATACGTGCCCTTTGAGCTTTTAAGTATGCGAAGCTCCGTGCAGCAAGTCCTTCAGGAAGCAGCTGCACACAGCCCCCCCTGCTCTCACACCCCCCTACTTCAGCGCAAGAGAGAGAGAGGAGAGAGAGAGACGAGAAAGTAAGTTGGGTAGCTTCTCAGCCATCTGCCATTAGCGTCCCTTGTATGAAATCAACTGGGCAAACCAACTGAGGAAGCATGTACCCAGAAATTAAAAGACCCATTGTCCGCAGAAACCCGCGAAGCAGCGAAAAATCCGCGATATATATTTAAATATGCTTACATATAAAATCCGCGATGGAGTGAAGCCGCGAAAGGCGAGAGCGCGATATAGCGAGGGATCACTGTAGTCCGGTTTGAACTGTTCAGAATCTAAACTTCAGATATGCAGACCAAAAGGGCCCCCAAAATTTGAAATGTGCTACGGGCCCCCAAAGCTCTTAATCTGGCCCTGGTTCATCTCTCTCTTTTTTAGACTCCTGCTAGGCCACAATGGTGGCATGTTGTCTCAGAATTCCTGACCAACAAGGCAGCCATCAAAAGGTTATATTCATGATCTGATTCCCTTTCTGTTAGTAATAAAGCTGCTAATTTAGGCTCATTTTGGGAACAAATTTGATTCACTCTAGCAAATTTTTGCAAAGCAACAAATACATTATTTTTGGTAAAAAAAACCTCTTTCACTGACAACATGGTGAAATTTAAAAAGTGGGCCTTTAGGAATTTGTTTAAATGATCCACAGTGTTAGCCTGTTGTATTTCTATTGGTAAAATATTCTAGATTTTTGGTGCATAACAGCAAAAGGCTGCCTCACCACTTCTTTATACGTGGCTCTTGGAATGATAAGCACACCTCTATTAGAAGATTTAAAGTTATGACTTGAAATGCAGGGGGATAGACACTCCAAAATACAGTACAGGAAATAACAAGGTTATTTAAAAAGCTTTACATATAATAGATAGAAGTCAAAAATTAATTCTAAAAGACATGGGTATCTTTCTTTTCCTGGCAAAGATTCTTACTGCTGCATTCTGGACTAACTGCAACCGGTTGATGACTTTCGTAGGAAGACCAGTTAGGGGTGCATTGCAGTAATCTAATTGACTGAAAACAAAAGCATGAAATTAATTTCTCTTGCAATGTTATAAGAGGTCTAATTTTTGTCAAGTTCCTTAAATGGAAAAATGTAATCTTAAGAAATCTGGTTTGTGTGTGATTTTATAGTTTAGGTCAGATTACACCTAAATTGTTTACCACTGCCCTGACTTTTAATTCAAAGAGATAAAACTGTTCTAATGGGCCCCACATCAGTCACACAAATATTTATCAAATGACTTTTTAGCAAGTGTCACGCACGTGCGCTTCAGAGGCAGTCAACAAACCCACGGATGAGTAAAAGATCGCGAGACGAAGGACTACTGAAGGATACTAACCTCTCTCTCTTTCTCTTCCTCCATCCATCCATTTTCCAACCCCGCTGAATCCGAACACAGGGGTCACGGGGGTCTGCTGGAGCCAATCCCAGCCAACACAGGGCACAAGGCAGGAAACAATCCTGGGCAGGGTGCCAACCCACCGCAGGACAACACACAAACACACCCACACACCAAGCACACACTAGGGCCAATTTAGAATCGCCAATCCACCTAACCTGCATGTCTTTGGAATGTGGGAGGGAAACCAGAGCACCCGGAGGAAACCCACACAGACACGGGGAGAACATGCAAAACTCCACGCAGGGAGGACCCGGGGAATCGAACCCAGGTCCCCAGATCTCCCAACTGCGAGGCAGCAGCGCTACCTCACTGCGCCACCGTGCTGCCCTCTTTCTCTTCCTGCAGAAACAAAGATGAGAAGTAAACGTTCGTTACCACTGAGCCAAAATGGCCGACTTGGTCCTTCCGTCCCTCCCGATGACATCACATTCAAGTCGAAGCCATGATGTCACTTCCACTTCTTAATTTCCTGTTGCCATCTTTAGTTCTGTATAAATACCCCTATGTTTACACTGTTATTTTGTCGAATGTTTTGGTTGATCCCTATTTTAAGACGACTTTATTTTGACCTGTCCACTGGACATTATACGTTAAACTTTGTGCGATCTGGCTGTCGTATTTATTTATAATAACTAACAGAACATCATCAATGTGCATTGTGTAGCATGTCAGGCCAAATGCAAAACACTGCCAATGCTTATTTTATTTTTTACATTTCAAACCAAATGCAAAGGATTATCAGTGCCTATTTTACAACACTGCAATGTAAATGCAGCAAAATATCCCACTAACATCATGTAGATAAACTAAATAACAAGTCCTTAATTAAAACAACGCTCTGCTGTAGCCACCTTGACTGGTAGCATACTGTTCACAAAAATAACAGAGTGCAATACACACATCTGGGTAAAATCTCTGAAGCCTCATTCCATGTATGGTATTAAGAAATTCAAGAAGTCCCCATTTATCTTTAAAAATGGCACAGCATATCCTCTTTAGATTATTCATTTGACACTCAAAGGCTGTTGTCAAATCGCTGGATATTGTTACTGATGTCCATCCATCCATCCATTTTCCAACCCGCTGAATCCGAACACAGGGTCACGGGGGTCTGCTGGAGCCAATCCCAGCCAACACTGGGCACAAGGCAGGGAACCAATCCTGGGCAGGGTGCCAACCCACCGCAGGACACACACAAACACACCCACACACCAAGCATACACTAGGGCCAATTTAGAATCGCCAATCACCTAACCTGCATGTCTTCGGACTGTGGGAGGAAACCGGAGCGCCCGGAGGAACCCCACGCAGACACGGTGGAGAACATGCAAACTCCACGCAGGGCGGACCCGGGGAAGCGAACCCGGGGTCCCCAGATCTCCCAACTGCGAGGCAGCAGCGCTACACCACTGCGCCACCGTGCCGCCTTGTTACTGATGTCACCATTCCAAAACAATGCACATTATGCGCAGACCATCCTGTTTGCATTCCTTATATTGGCCTCACTGCACACTATTATATTGTACTTGTGTTTTCATTTTCTCTTGTAACTCTCCCTTATATTAATTCCAACAATAAATCTTTAAGGACAATTTTGATCTCCTTTGTCTTATTCTGGGTTCTTCACTGAGGATTCATACTTGATGCAAACCCAACAAATTGACTTTCGTTTTAAATAAATATGTTGTTCTCCAAATCATATAGCATCCACCTAGGTGGATGCTGCACATTGGAGGTGGTGAAGTTGCTTCCCTACTGTCTATGTAAAGCACTCTGAGTATCTAGAAAAGCACTATATAACTACTTATAATTAACTAACTCTATGACCAAACTTTTACTTATGCCAATGTACGTCGAATTCTTACATCTCAGTGACAACCACTGTGCCTCTGTTCTATGCTGATCATTAAATACACATGGGTGTCATTAAGTCAACAGAATAAGCAGTGGTTTCTTCCAGACATGTTAAATATCCTTCTTATAAAAACTATTTTATCATAGAGAAAAAAGAGACATTGACATGCATTACTAAAATTATTAAAGTACGAGGGACATTCAAAATGCTTCCTCACTTTTTTTTAACTCTATTTACTTAGGATTTCAAAAACAAATTTCATCACTTTTTTTACATAGTCACCTTCCTTTGCGATGCAATTTTCCCAGTGTCATACCAACTTTTTAATGCCCAATTACTACTCCTCCCACCTTCACCATTTCCACTGAAAATATAAAAGTGCAGAAACATTTTGAACGTCCCTCATAATTTCCCAGTTTCAAAAATAAATAACCAAAGGAAAACACACATTGCAAGAATATTCTGAATGCTCAGTTAAAGCTCAGAAACAAGAAATCTAATTAAACAAAAAGTTCAATAAAAGACACAAATTAGCTTTTGATTTAGGTAGCAATGACAGAGATCAAGGACTGAGTAGAGTCGTTCTAATTGAAATGGTAATAAGAGAGCAATCGGACTGGTGGAACAGAATGTGTGCTCAACATGATAAACTTGAGGTGCATCTTTCAAATGCAAGACACAGTAAGTTATTTTTCAGTCTACAGACTTTGAATTAAAGGAAGGAAATGGTGTTGTTAGGCAAGGCAAGGATTGTGAACTGAATCAGGAATTCTCCTGTGAAAGACTGGTTGGAGCGAAAGAAAATTGACCCTCTCAGTCTGAAAAGAAGACAACAATAAGTCTCAAATAAAGTGATCAAGTTTTGAGAGTTAATATTTTTAGTAAATGTAAGCTATTGCAGTGCATATGCAGGTATGTATAAACAACAGTTTTAAGTCCTGTGGAGTGAGAGAATTTGATGAAAGAACAGCTATCTGAAGTGACCATAAAGAAAGACGACATTTCCAAATGATGTAAAAAACCTAATTATGCTTACCAGTAAGTGTTTTAACTGCATATTTGCCTTTTATATATTTTGCATTACATTCTCTTTAAGTGTATACTGTAACTTATCAAACATTTTAAGTGATCTAGACAGTGATGGAGGAAAAATGAATGTGTTTAGAATTATCAGTCATTCGTTAGTTTAGGTATGCATGTTATAAGACATATTACAAGCCTTTTTAATATGACATGACCTAGGAGTCATAGCAGACTCATCTGAACAGTGTGCAAGGTGTCATTAAGAATGCTAATAGCATGTTATACTATATGGCATGATGTGTAGAAGTCAAAGAAGGTAATGTTTAAACTACGTAAAGCACTACTGAGACCTGCTCCATCACAGGGCTAAACCTGGACACAATCTAACCTGTTGTGGAAAAGAGGATGGTGGCAAAATCGGAGGACATCATTTAAAATTCCCTCCATCACCTCCAGGAAGTGCTTTTTTGGCCACGTGCTCATTCCACCACAGTGTGGTAAGAAGCATCTCTGGGGGTCTTTTCTGCTCACTGATATCATGCAATTCAGTGCTTCCTCCTGACGTACTCTTTAAATTCATTTTGAAATTTATTTATTCATTTATTGATTGACTGGTTGGCTGCATTATTTGTCCCATGAGTCTGCATCCTTGTTTTTATTTTTCTGCTGCTGTATGCATTGAATTATTTAATCTAATCCAATCATCTGAAGTACAGTGTGAAGTTTTGATCTCCATATTAAAAAAAAGGACATAGAAGCGGTAGAGAAAATCCAGTGTAGAGCAGCTAGGCTGATTCCAGGACTGTGAGGTATGAAGAAAGACTATAAATACATGCTTTGCAATTTAAGCTGAAATGATTGAAGTTTTTAAAATTACAAAAGGAAATAGCATGGTGGATCCCAGTAATTATTTTCAAAGAAATTCTTCATCAAGAACATGGCACAAAGATGGTGAGGACTGTAGGGGGCGATCTAGCTCCCCAAACCTGACAGACATAAGTTTAGACATCGGTATAAAATGAATAAAGCTTTTTATTATGGGAAACCCTTCCTCTGTAAGTGTTTCCCACCACAGGCACAAATACACAAAATGTAGCACAAGCATAATACATAATTGTCTCTACTTCTATCTGTCTTCAGCATCTCTTAGGCTCCTCCACTCCTTCAGGCAAGCTTTATCCTCCTTCCTCCCAACTCTGGCTCCCAGAATGAAGGCTTATTTTATGCTGCAAATGGGAGTATTTCCGATGGCCCATTAGTACCGGGTGAGGCAGAAGCCCAACGAAGTAGGGCTCTGCAGTTCCTAAAGCACACCCAGGTAGCACCCACAGAACCCAACACAGCTGAGTCGCCAAACTCTAAGTTCCATGATACCCTGTGTCTGAGGCACCACTGCAACTGGGGAGATAATTCTCTGTGCCGGCTCTCTCCACCAGTACTTCCTTTATGAAGGCTTCCCTGCCTGGACCCTTACCCAGCCATCCACCACAATGGATACTTGTTATGTATAGATTTCAAACATGTTAAAAAAATTTAACTCAAACATAGAATTATAAACAGAATGAAGAAATTAATGAGTGGTATAAACTTTAGAGATTTTCAAAACTTAATTCAATGTTATTTTGAAAAAATTAGATAGATAGGACTGGTGAGCTTTGTTGGGTTAACTGGCCTGTCCCCATCAAAATGGTTCTAATCTTCCAACTGGAATATGTGACCATCAGGCTAATGCAGATGCCTTTTGATATGGTGATTTGGCCAGCTAAAAAGAAAATATACAGGTAAATCATTTTTGAGGTTTTTGAATATTTAAAGAATGATCATATAATTTGGAGATACTGGACAAATGAAGATAAAAACAATGTATATAAAGTGAAAGTCAATTTGTTGGGTTTGCATAAAGTCTGAACCCTCAGTAAAGAGTGAATGGAAACACTCCCCTCATTAGCCATATTGCCTAATTTACAGTCCTTTACTTATAGAAACTTGCATGTCTTGGATATCCATTACTGAACAACTGTGAAATTCAAACACAAAAGACTTGCATTGTCACACAGTGAACAAATACATAGCAAAAACATATTGCAGTGTTTGTTGACATTTCAGTTAAAAATGTATTACAATTGCATTTTTGATTTATTAATACATTAAAATTAATTCAAAAAAAATTATTTTTATCTTTAACATCCAAAATACTGAATAATAAGTACTCCTGGAAGTAGCAGATGATAGTGGAGAGAAAAGTTAATCTTCCAGCAAACACCTGAAATAAAGCCAGTGCAGTTCATCATATACAGAAATCTCTTTTAAGGGTGTTGTTATGAATCACCAAGGACAGCACTGCTTATTCCGTTGACTTAAATGACATCCATGTGTATCTAATGATCAGCATGCAACAGAGGCACAGTGGCTGTCACTGTGACGTAAGAGTTCCAGGTATATAGCCATGACTCTAAGTTTGATAATACAGTGTAACGTGTGAGTTCCTGTCTTGCACCCCAAAACATGAGGCTGAGTGTCAGTACTTTAGCAAAACCAACTTTTTATTCAGCATGAAACAGGAACAACATGGTTATTTATTGTAGCGGGATCAACCACTCACCTATACACAGACACAGCAATCAGGCAGGGTCATGGCCAGGTTAGTGGCCAAGTAATACTGTTCCCTGTATTTATAATGTTCCCTGCATCCAGCCCTGCATGTAGGCCCTCCAACCTGCAGGGAAAAATCTGGAGGTTGATGGCAGAATTGGGACTCCAGCCACCATAAAAAACCTCACACTGTTCCACTCCGTCTAAACAAGTATGGTGCTGAAGTTTCACCCATTGCATTGCTGCACTTGGGTCCTATACTGGGATCCTGAGTTTGTTTGTCATGTGGTGGGTCAGCAATGTGCTGTGTTTTTTTTTTTCAATGCACTGGGGCATTAGGATCCAAACACAGGGGTAAGTGCGCCCTAATGCCTCAACAACACCTCTTTCAAAAGTCCAAGCTTTTCCTGGTTTGTCACCCAGTCAAGCAATGGTCAGGCCCAAACATTATAGCCTCATGTGGATTACCTGTTCTGAAGTTCAGGAGGAATGACTAATGGCTAGATGAATCAAATGAATCAGAAAAATAAATCATAAGGAAGTTCATAAAGAATCACTGTGTATCTGGGTAACTTTGGTAAAAAGTCAATCAGCTACAGGCCTGTCCTACTGGTGCAGGGGGGGGAAGTATTGTCTGGATGGCTGCCGAGTCATTATGGTGTGGTAGACCTGCTGTATGGGGCTATGACCTGAATTGTGGCAATACAATAGGGGCTCTCCAGCTTTAAATACTGTTTTTGCAAAGTTATTAGGTTCACAGAGACTGGAGGTTTATTTTATATTGGAGATATCAGTCAGACACAATGCATTTTACAGAGCTAACGAGATTATAACATGCAGTTAGATGTTGCATGTCAAGTGTACTGCGTTAGGAATAATCATACAAATAACAAGTACAAGAGACATATGACTGGCAGACACGAGTGAAGCCTTGGAATTATAAACATTAACATTTCACATAGCAAGCATGTAAAGGACACATACAAACACAAAATCGGGAAAGGGGGAAATTGTAACCCAAGGTACACAGTGGTAGTGACAAGGTATTGTAATGCGTAGAAATTCTGTAAAACCATGATGTGCCAATTTTGTTATTAATAAAGAAATTCACAAACTGGGAAAAGATGAAAATAGTGTCCATACCTGAATGCACAACATTTGTATTATTAGAGTATTTTCATTCCTTCTCCTTTTTAGTGGCAAAGATTTCCACTGCATTCTGATTTTATAATATTCTGCATTCAAGGAGAAATGTATGTAGCAATAATCCAGTAATTCATATAGTGAAAAAATAATAAGAGTACAAATACAAGGCAGGTCCAATTTAAACCAACACTCCTTAGACATGGGGAACATTACAGAATAAAGTGGTGGAATTCAACAAAATATGTATGTTACTATTATAGAAGGACAGGATACTATCAAGAAAACACATAAATAAATGAATGAAGGAGTAAATACATAAAGCTCATGCTTTGTATGAGAGGCCTAATTCTCTGTCCACCAAAATATGCATTCACCACCAACAACTCTTTTTCCAACCAAGTGTCACAGACGACACGGTTTGGCTGTCATCCCAGGCCATTATTATGGAAGGTTGGGGATGGACAGGCAAGATGCCAACTGCCATCCCAACCAGGAGGCCATATTAACAGAAGGTCAAAGGAAGACAGCTTCCGTTGGCCATGTATTTCACCTTTACACAGGAAGGAACTCCCATTGTTACCTCCGCCAGGGCACATTAGGAGATCCTGTAATTCTGATGCACGGCCCTGTTGAGTTACTTGGGTGCTTGCTGAGGGAGCTGCAGGGAAACATTGTCCCTACTTTGGGGGGCTTCCGTCATGAAATGCAGTGGCACCAGAACTGCTCCCGCGTCCGGCATAAATGAAGCCACCTAACCTGCAACTGAGAGTCAGAGTCAGGCAACACTCATTTGTGAGGAATAGATGACTACAGAGAAAAGGAGAAGGAGTAGGAAAGGATTTGTTTGTGCTGGGTGTTTGAAAAGGAAGCACATGGAAAGGTACTTTTGTTAACTAAAAACATTCATTATGAACCTGGGATTTATCTGTGCAATAGATTTTGGGGTGTGGGGATCAGTGGCACCCCATACAGGCCACACAAGAAACATTTGCATGGACTCACCTAAGAAAACTCAACTGCAGCAACATGCATATTGTCTACACATATGTTATATTTAAAAAAATATATATATTGTAAACTTTAGGGGGAACTCTTCAACATTTCTCAAGCCCGGAAACACCAAGGAAGCCCAAAGCTGCTGTCCTTCCTTTCTCTTTGACCATTCTTCCTCTGGTCAAACACTTCCCTCTTAAATTTAGGAAAGGGTTTTTAAATCTATCATTAATATCACTTCCATGTCAAGTCAATTTTTATAAAAGAGATTTAGACAAACTGATAATAATGTGCAAAGATGCTGTAGGTCATCTGGGCATTGTGAAACCAGAACAGCCATTTAATGTAAAATTAATTTAGGCTATGGCATTTTAAATGCAAAGTGTATGCAAAAAAAGAAGAATTCTGTTTCAGTGCTGTGAATGAGCATATCAGTAACAAGCTGCTTATATTACAGTTAATGAATGAGACACATTTATACAAAAAATATACAATTATTGGACAGTGGTGCAAACAAGCAGTATTGGTTATTTTCAGAATATTACCATAACTATACAAACCTCACTGTGACATATCATTTCATTCTCCTTTCTGGCTGTAGTCACTGTCCTCCCGTGTCATCTGCAGTAAATGCTGAAGCCTTTTCACGAGACGCACTGCATGCAAAGCCAGCTGTTACTGACAGAACGGAGATCAATGATAATTGCTGGATGTAAAATGGCATTTTCTTTTTTCGATAAGCAGTGTCTGTGGCCATGGCTTAGTGTCTTTGGGTTATTCATTCCGTTTTATCTGTTCATTAGATGGTTATGTTAGAAAAAAAGCAGATGGTGAAGCAGATGTCACTATATTTTTTGTGGCTAGCTAATGGACCTTGAAATTAATAAACATTGTCAGGGTATTAAAAAAACTTGAGCTGTTATACTTCAAATGCAAGGTTATATAAAGTGACAGGTGCTAACGTGTAAATGGTATGAGCCTGATAGCTTACTGATTACTGATTTCAAGTGTCTCTGGTCACTGTTTAGTGTAGAATTTGGGCCTGATTTTTCAGATATAACCATTAAATATTTTGAAGTTGATTCCAAATGGCTTTCATCAAAACAACGTTTCATATGGTCTTTCCTTTTACTTTTTATTTGAATGAGGAATAAAACTAGGTAACCCTTTATATAAAAAATATATTTCCATTAATTAATGTTTAAAAACTTTATAATGGATGAATAGTTTCAATTTAAGATTAAGGACTGCAAAAATCTGTACAGCTATTGAATAAATGATTTGTGAAGAAGTAAAGAAGCATGTATATTATAGCTTATTAATAAAAGTTATAATGAACTGCTACATACAGTACATATAATTTTCATTTATTTCTTTACTACTGTGTGACTGGCTATGAAATAATAATCTGATTAGCATTACATAAGGTTTGTTAATGACTTATCAACAAAAGTTATCATAGAGTGCTATCTAAAAATTACATATTTCCTAGTGACACACTGATTGGTGGCACTGACTTACATCTCAGGGGGCCTAGGCTCAAATTCAGGTTCAGTCAATGTCTTCCTGGGGTTTGTTTATTTTCTCCATGCTGGTGAGTTACTGAGTCAATGCTAGCCCATTATCAGTGTTTGTGTGTGTGTGTGTGTGTGTAATTAAGCAGGACTCTCGCCCCATCGCATGGTTTAGCCATACACTAGTGTTATTAGCTCTGCTCCCCATCCTCCTGTAGTCTAAATTAAGCAGACTCAGAGTGAGCTTTTTATTATGACCCTCCTGCTCCAAATCTTTCCAGAATTCAAAAGCTTCTTCACCATTGCGTTGAGTTATGAAGTTCCAGAAAAATGAATGCAAAGCAGGAAGGACAGAGAGGACAGCCCACCATATATTGGGATACTATTTTCAAGAACATTACATTATGGTAATTAAATCTTCAATACCTCATAGGATGGTCAGAATGTTCTGATGGATATACTGTATATTGTGGCATATATAAATACATACCTGAGACATTTAAGGTCATCAGTTAAACTGACAGAAGACCTAAGGGGCTTCTCAAGAAAGTCTGAGATGCCAACAGAGCATTACATACGTTACAGGCACACACACACACACACACATATACAGTACTCTCTGGAGGTAAGCTGTATCTGGCCAGAACCAGTCCAACTTGACTTGCTAATTCCCAGGATGGTGAGGTTAAATCTTCTCATCTCTGCCAGCACTTGCAATGTTTTACTGGTTTCGTACGTTGTTTGTACATTCCATGATCCGATGGTGGTGGTCCCAGTGGACATGATGGTCGTCGGCCTGACGGCTTTCAGATGACTTTGGCTTTCACCGTCCAGCGTCATACACCTTCCAGCTGGAGGTACGTCCTCTCCCAGGACCATAATGTTTGTAGTTGTGCTTTGTAAAGTTTCTGTATCAGTATTTTTTTTTTCAGTGAGGGTTGCTTGAACCTCACCCAACCCTCCTCCTTTCTTAGCTGGTCTTGGTGCCAGACATAGTGGAGTTATCTTTGCAATACTGCTCATTTTTACTCGTTGTGCATGCTTTCATTATATCTCATCTCAGGTATCATAATGCTCTGTTTACTGGCCTTCCTGTTAAAACACTCACTGGATTGCAGTATGTCCAGAAAACAATAAATCACTCATGTTATTTGCCATCAGCTAACTGGTTGACTATTTCTTTACATATTAAATAAAAACGTCAACTCATTACTTATGAGGTTTTACACAGTCTGGTACCATCATAGCTTGTTGAACGTCTTCATTACTATAATTATTTATGTGATCAGAGGCAGGCCAAACATTCTTCATGAGGTGATAGATCATTCAATGTCATGGCCCACACATCTGGAACATTTATTGATGGTCATCAGAAACTGCTATTTTGCATTTGTACAGGCAGTTAGTAGGAATGATGGGAATCTTTGGTATAAATATCATCCTGTAGCACATCTTGTAAAAGTGGCAATTTCAAACATTTGATTATAGCATCTTCATCTGAAATCTTGTACCATTAGAAAGTTTTGGAGGATTTAAATCAAAAGCAATATACACTGAATAGTGGTTAACTTGAACTTATTACAAACAGCATTGAAGTTAACAGACTGCACATTTACATGGCACACGTAATAAAGTGAATTTTTTAAGCATTTGTCAAGCATGTGCCTCAGAGGATCTCCTTACCTTACGGGCTCTGTTGAGGTATGTAGTAACCCACCAGGATGAGAGGGTGCGCTATTACTAACATCGTCTTCTCCTTCTCTCCCCATAGCACCTTGAAACCACCCAGGGAGGGCACCTGAGTCCACTCCTATCCCAGCTACCACAGGGAGCAAGAGAGAAACAAACCCTAGGCAGGGTGTCACACCACCACAGGACGAACACACACGCAAATACACACATGCACACACCAAAACACACTAAGGCCAATTTAGCGTTGACAGTTCACCTGACCTGCATGTCTTTCAACAGTAAGCAGACACCGGAGCACCTAAAGGAGCCATATGCAGTCATGGGGTGACCATGCAAACTCCACGCAGGGTGGACCTGACATGCAAACCCTGGTCTCCTTCCTTCAAGGCACTACCACTGTGCTGCCTCGTTTATCTGTCCATGCTTTTTCTTTCAAAGATCAACACACATTGTTCTTTTATTTTGGACTCATGAACATGCTCATAGTTTTAATGAATAAAAATTTCTTGTAAATAAGAAAGAAAACCATTATTACAAAAAAGAAAGAAAATGTAACAGATGTGTTTTATTGATTTCAGGTTTCAGCCAAGAACCTTTTACAAAAGGCTCACTACTTAAATTATATCCATGTGATGCCTGGGCACGAGGTGTTGTATTTATTATCATTAATCCATTTCCCTGAATGTAGCATTTGTGTCACCTACATTTTCATGAATTGCTTTTGTTTCAAATGGCACCCTTTTCTGCAATAAATAAAGTCAAATCATTCAAGTGTGTTTTACACCATATAAGTGTTACGTGGAATATGCAATTAAACTGCTAGGTTTTCTTAAATATGTGTGTGTGTGTGTGTGAGGAGTTTGTAGAAAACACTATTTAACATCCAGGGATGGAGATCATTTGTTTTCTGTTCAGTAAATTTCAGGTTAGGCTCTGGCTTCATGTTGAATGATTCAAGATCAAGATGCCTCAGGCAAGTTTTTTATTGATCATTCTGGTAGAAACAGTGAAAGCACTCTGAAAACAAATAAATGAATATCACAGATATCAACTTGTAGGTTTCACTGTTTCTTCATTCATTCCCCTATTCATTACAGTAATCTACTTTTTCTGGTCAGGGCCCAGGGATCTGCTTTTACCAGAGCAGTAAAGGACAAAGATAAAACCACTAAATAGTTAAATACAAGTGTAAAAAACAGCATAGTTTCAGCACTAGTCAACCTCATAATATTTTTTAGGACTCTATCTTGTAAATCTTTATATTATATAGTTAATTTTGTATACTATAACAATTTACCATAACATTTTCAAATTATTCTTCACCTGAGGATGGTGAAAGTAAATATTATTAAAGAAAAACTTCATGGGAAGGATAAAGAGTTCAATGTAACAACACAAGGGAAGAGACAAAATGAATCCTGGCTGCCACCGGGTCTTTGCACACAACTTGTATACACTCTTACCTACCACTTCTAAAATAATGTCCATTCCACCTCCCATTTCTTTCTGTCTACCTCTCTCAGAAACACACACACACATTCAATCTTACCCTTTCCCGTTTACACTTCCTTACTTAAGTCTCTAAGGTCCATTGGCGGGATTGGCCTTAAAACCAAAACAGGGTTAACTTCTATAGCAGTTTACAAAGATTTGGGATCATCTCATGTGATTTGTCCATAGTGACCAAATTATTACAGCCTCTTTCTCAAATAACAGACCTTCTGGGCCACCTCTCCTTTACAATGCATATTAGGATCCTAACCTCTCTTAGGGAAGAACCCATCACCACCATTTACTGGCATGGAGGGAGCCTGTCAGCCCTCCAAGGTGTCCTATTTTTGTATTCATAAAGAATGTACATCTGCCACATACTGTACAATGGAGACTGGAGGAGTGCTCATAAGCTGTCACTGAATCGAGAATGAGCCCAGGTGGGCTAAATAAAGGTGTCTGACACAATAAACAATTAATATTAGGAGTAAAGAACAAGGGAGAGCTCAAAGTATCAAACAAAAAGAAAAAACAAAAGATTGGCCATCTTTGCCCTTTCTACCTAGTTCTCAAACACTTACTATCAGATGGGTTACATACTATACTTACCTACTTCTAACACACTAAAACACATTTTTCCTTATATCGACACCTTCTTTCCCACTTTCCCTGGGATCTCTGCCTCCTGCTGTTCTGCTTGAGATGACAATTTTGAGAGAGAGAGAATGTGTCATGATTTGGTATAATTTTGGGTCCTCTAAGGTTGGCAGTGTTTATTTCTGTCATCAAGTCCACTTCCAGCATTGCTAGGGGCATTGCCTCTGAAGTTGGGACTCATGCATAATCGACGCAACAGGAAAAAAGGATGTGGATACGAAATCTTTCAACTATCCAAACTTTTTCTTTATGCTCTTTGTGCGGGTGTACTTTTGGTTTTGACTCTCTCAGCCACAATTATTGTCTCTTTGATTGGGCTTTGGTTTCGTTTCGCTTTATATCTTTTTTGTTTAGTTTTGCTTTTTATGTGCATCTCACAGTTTTTACTCAAATGTTTATCTTACAGTTCATTGACAGAACAGAATGAAATCAGACAGATCAGAATTCAACTTAAATAAACAAAGGTCAGGACACGCTGCTAGAACTGGTTCAAAGAACACAGCAGTAATTCCTAGGCAAAAAAAGAAGCACATAACCAGAACTAAAAAAAATTATAGTCAAAGGGCAGAAGAAGTAGTTGTAGCCAGCAACTCGGAAACTAATAATAAGAAAGATGCCAATGGTCATTGGATAGTGAGTCCAAATTTTATACTATGAGGAAATGTAAAACACTGACCTTAATGTCTTTGTGGTAATTACATCACTTATGGCATAATTTTGGTCGTTAAGCTTAATAATGGTGTAGTGATAGGCAACAAAGCCATCCCAGAGTGGCAGTGCCCATAAGAAACACAAAATAGTGCTGTCGGAGAATGTGAATTATATTTAACACTGGTAAAAATACATGGGAACAAAAAAATAAAATTACCAATAGATTCCTTGACATTCACAACAAGAATTATTTACCTCTATAAAATGACAGTGTCTGTGTCCAGATGTTGTGACTTGTGGTCTGTGGCGCTGCACCGACTTTAAATAAATAATCTCACCCAGTGTAGGTGCAGGCTCCAAGCAGGTGTGAGGGTGTATAAGTGCGTCTCACTCCGTGGTTAGTGGAGACACTGGCTGGCCACGCCACATACGCATTCAGAGGCAGGCAGGTCAGTCAGGTACCTCAATTATGCCATGGAGGGAGCGGCTCCTTGCACCTACACCCACTTAGGCAGTAGATTTAAACACAGCATGCAAAGGTCAGGAAAAAAAAAGAGATGGGAAGAGAGAGAATGGGGGTAAGAAACAAGACAGAAGAAAAACAGTGTTGGAGGTTAAAGAGAACAAGACTCGAGAGCAAAATAGTGAAGACCTGTGAGAGTAATCTGGCTAGGGAGGAAAGGCAGTGAATCAAGGGCCCCATGAAGGAGCAATGGAGTGGTGTTCCAGGGGCTGGTTCACCCCACTAATTATTTGTGCAAAGTGGGTGTGATCCCAGTGGAGTCTTCCCTAGGGTTCTGAGGTACGACTGCGGGAGCGTGAAGGAAGATGGGAGGACAACCGACCCTGAGCGGTCTGGTCAAAGCCATGTGAGGCAGCTAAGACAGGGGTCAGGTAAGTGAAGACCGCAGCTGTTGGCATCTCCGCCAGTTGAGCATGATTAATGGGAGAGATGGGGAGACCATAATGGAGTTGTGCTGGGCTTGTCTGACTTCACATTAAGGACGCAATAGCTGTGTTGTTCCTATTTTTCATTTGTAGCTTCAATCTGAATTTTCACCCATTGATTTCACTTTTGTATTTATTTATTTATTGACATTTGGAAGCACTGGATTCAAGAGGCTCCCAAATGAGTGGGAAAGTGGAGTCGAACCGCACCGACAAAGGTGTATGGTTGTTTGGTATACGCAAGAGGGCTGCATTGTCCAATAAACAAAGATATCAAGACACACAAAGAAATTTCCAACATAATATTGGTTTTTAAAAGGTCAAAAAATCTTGTTCACAAGTGAGGGAAGAATGGAGCGTGAGATTGACAGGCTGATCGGTGCGGCATCCGCAGTAATGCGGGCTCTGCATCGGTCTGTCATGGTGAAAAAGGAGCTGAGCCACAAGGCGAAGCTCTCAATTTACCAGTTGATCTATGTTCCTACTCTCACCTATGGTCATGAGCTATGGGTAGTGACCGAAAGAACGAGATCGCGAATACAAGTGGCTGAAATGAGTTTCCTCCGTAGGGTGTCTGGGCTTTCCCTTAAAGATAGGGTGAGAAGGGCTCAGAGTAGAGCCGCTGCTCCTCCGCATTGAGAGGAGTCAGATGAGGCGGCTCGGGTATCTGATCAGGATGCCTCCTGGACGCCTCCCTGTTGAGGTGTTCCAGGCATGTCCAACCGGGAAGAGGCCCAGGGGAAGACCCAGGACACGCTGGAGGGACTATGTCTCTCGGCTGGCCTGGGAACGCCTCGGGATTCCCCCGGAAGAGCTAGAAGTAGTGGCTGGGGAGAGGGAAGTCTGGGCATCTCTGCTCAAGCTGCTGCCCTCGCGACCCGACCTCGGATAAGCGGAAGAGAATGGATGGATGGATGGATGGAAAAACCATAGAAATACATCTACAATGGGAGGAGTTCCATCTTTCTAGCTAACTTTTGTTCTGCACTAACTGAAATATATTTACATCCCAGGTCTTTTTTACAATAAATTGCTGAGAAGATGTCTATCTGCCAGTACAGGGTAAACCCTATTTTTGGTAAACACATGCCAGTCTAGTTCACCTTCTTCAGCAACATTCTAATCTTCCAGAGAGCCCATTACACACGGAAGAGTCAACAGACAAGAACACAGCATTCTTAAGCGCTCATGTAATTGAAGAACTCCAGATAGTCAACTGTTGCTTGCAAAGGAAGCAGCAGCAAGATGTGGATTCAGTAAATGAAAGCTATACACAGCACCTGCAACAGGCAATAGAAAACTCCCTTTGCTCCTTTACAAAACTGAAAGATATTAAGAGTTCAAGTAATATCGATGTGTGAATGGACTATACTGGTAAGCTATATGCATCATATTCAGCAGTGGAGGAAATGAAGCTGTTCAGTTTGACATGTTTCAAAATCACCCAAATTTAACATGGAAAATTAAATCATTTCAGTTTATTATTATAAAGATCACATCCATTCATGAGTCTAGAGCACTTTACATATTTGAAAATATAGACAAAATAAAAAGAAGCAAACTCAAAATGGCATTTCAAATGGGTGTTTCCTGTGTTAACACATTTGAAACAGGCACTGTATAACAATAATAATAATTCTTTACATTTATATAGCACTTTTCTCACAACTTAAAGTAGAGACAAGGTTAAGCCTAGAATTGCAACAGCTAAGCACCAGGTTTATAAAAATTATTCTCTCAATTCATTTATTCATTCATTTATTTATTTTTACTGTTATTCTGGGGAAGTAATTATTTTTAGTTATTCTGGTGATACATTTGCTTCAACTGACATGGCTTCATTTTTATCCCCTAGTGTGCTCATGTTAATTTACACAATCCATTTGGCTTAGACAGCCAAACACAATGAAGCCCCACTCTCCTCTTGCAAGCTAGTTTCTACACCAATAACGCCATCTTCAGAGGGTATTGCAGATGGAGTAACTTACCCTAAGCAAATGTGATCCTCACAGAATTTGGAGAATTTATAAAGATTTAGTCTTTAGTCAGATCAGACAATTGACTTAAACACTTTCTAAGAGGAAAGACTACTTTAGGGAAGGCTAGTAGGAAAAGTGAAAGTGAAGAGCAATGGTATACAGCAATACAGAAGGAAAGGAGTCATGCACAAGATGGAGAAGAAGAAGAACAGACAATCTAGAGAAGAAGGATGGCTACTAATGGGCTAAAAAACACAAAGTGATGGCAGGGTAAACTAGCCATTCTGATTTGTTACTATTGTGTATGTGGCTAATTCATTATATAAGGTTACTTAAAAATTCATTTATAGTATTTTTTTTAGTTTAAACACAAGCAGGATGAGTGATTTTCTTAGGGTCCTGGTAGCGAATCATAAACAGGAAGTGCTAGCAGTCCTGGGGATTAAAGTCCAGTCTCTTAAACACCATGCCACATTATATACTGTCACACACGTGCGAGTAGGAGGATGTTGTATGGACCAAGTATGGGCCAGGGGGTGGTGGGGTGCACAAACCTTCTTCTGTTATGTCTGCAGACCAGACATGAGAAAACCTGTCTGATTCATCCCTGAAGACATCACTTCCGGTCCCGGTGTCTAGGACGAAGTCACTTCCGGTTATGACGTCGGAAGAAGGTCACTTTCAGTTCCCCTAGGTCACTTCTGGTCTTGGTACATAAAGTCGCCATCTTTACAACCTCAACTGAGTCACTTTTGGACTCCATCAAAGACACTTCTGTCTACTTTTTCAAAACCCATTGCAGCCGGGGACAATACATGGGTGGCTGCCCCAAACCTTTTTTAGTGTGTCGAGTCTGATCGTTTCACAATACAAAAGAGAATATTCTTTCTGTGTGTGTGTGTGTGTGTGTCTGTGTGCAAACATGTGTAAGCACAGCATCTAACTGGATTTAAACTGTATGTAGTGTGTAGTCCTAAACCGTTACCAGCTAGAATCTGTAGGATATTATAAAAATGCATTAATTAGCTGATCCTGTTTTACTGCCTGGCTTAAACAATTTCATCTCTTTTTCAACCCCTTTCTTTTCTTCATTTTTTCTGTTTAGATTAAAGCTCCTTCTAAAATCAGTATCTAGTAGAAAATTATCAATTCCTGCCCTTTATTTACCACCTCAATAATTCTCCTTTTATCTAAAGTTTTCTTATCATTTCACTCCATAGGTACTATGGTAAATAATACACATACTGTATTACAAGATTTTAAGAACACAGAAATGAGAGATAATGTCTGGCTTCTTCTAAAGCGCTCCTGGCCAGAACGGTCTAGCTTCATGTGGCTCCTGTTTCCTGCAGGCAGAACTTATTATTATGCAGTACTTATTATTCACTTGTTTTCAGTCTCAATCTCTGGCTAATTGTGTGACCCTGAAGAAGTCACTCGACCTGCTAATTCCAATTCAAGAATTAATAAGTAAATAGCACTTGAACAGCTCCACAATTGTAATGTACCTTGACATGGGTGTCCTAGAGCAAGATTCAATGCAGCCTTACATAAAAACAAGTTTTTTAGATGATATGTAGTCTGTCATAAGAATACAATGGTTATTTATAACCTTTCCCCAATATTTAGTAAATTTTAAATTTAGTATATCTCTATATATATAAAATCCAACATCTGTCTGTCTGTATGTCTGTCCGCTTTTCACAAGAGAACTACTTAACGGATTTAGATCATTTTTTTCAATAATTTGCTTGAACAGTCTGATTGATTTTGTGACTTCTCTCATCACGCTAAGTATAATAGGTCGCTTGCAGGAGCAATTTATTTGTGCTAATCTGAGACAGACACAACGTGCTGAGGGGAGGAGGAAGTGTGACGTCAGGAGTGGGGAGCCCTCCTCACTCACGCGCCATCCTCCGTTCGAGTTGGTTTGCCTCTCACAACGTGTTGAAGCGTACCTTGCCTCCGCTTAGCTAGCGACACCTGTTTGGTTATTGATTTTTAAAGTTTTTCCTTTTTCACTACTACGAATGCAGAGCTGCGGGGGACAGCTAGTAGAAGATAAATGGATATACAGTTAATCTTCTGTTTTAGTTTTACCCACAAATTACTGATTACTTCATTTTGCTGACTGACACTGACACAGCCTTTTTAAACTAAACATGTTTAAAATACATAACGGAAATGTACCAAACACAAATGTGAGTACTAATGATAATAATATATGATATAGAAATACATTCAAAAAGGGAAGCAGGATCAATTGAAGGATGTGAAATTGTGGCATGTGGAGTATTGCTTAACACTAAAAATGAAGTTCTCTAAGCTCTTTCATTAGACAGCTCCTCTATTTGAACTTTACAGGATTCATTATTAAGGGTCAGGTCATGGGTCAAAGCAAGAACTTAATTCTCATTACAGGTTCTCTGGGAGTAATCCTTCCATTTAAACAAATTAAAGTAGGACCTTAGAATGTTTTGGATAACCAGGTTGTTTGCAGCTTAGAACAACTTTGATTTATATTGGAATCAACTGTGTAGTTGTGTGAAAACTTTCCTGTGTTATGAGTAACTGAAAAAGTGATAACTGTTTTACTAGTGGACAGAAGCCAAGTGTATAGTGCTTAGTTTGGGTGAGAAGGAGGGAGACAGTGACTGCCTTAGATCAGAATTGTTTTCATTAGGAGCTGAATGGAGTGAAGGTGTTTCAAGTATTGCTTCAATTTTACTGAGTAGGAAGAACAACAGTGAAAGATGTAAAACGTGATCTTGACAAAATTGTAAAAACATGTCGAAAATGGAAACCACTGATGGTAATGTTATTCTGTATTAATTTCCTTCATTGTAATTTCAGTCAGTCATTGTCCAACCCACTATATCCTAACACAGGGTCACGGGGGTCTGCTGGAGCCAATCCCAGCCAGCACAGGGCACAAGGCAGGAACAAACCCCAGGCAGGGCGCCAGTCCACCACAAGGCACACACACATGCACACCCACACACCAAGCACACACTAAGAACAATTTAGGATCGCCAATGCACCTAGCCTGCATGTCTTTGGACTGTGGAAGGAAACTGGAGCATCCGGAGGAAACCCACGCAGACACAGGGAGAACATTCAAACTCCACACAGGGAGGACCCTGTAAGCGAACCCACGTCTCCTTACTGCGAGACAGTAGCGCTACCACGTGCCACCATGCCACCCTCATTGTAATTTTTCTTTTGAAATTCTGTTATAGTATGTTTTATTAATATATTGTGACATGCAGGCAGCTTGTGATGCACTGTGCAGGAGCAGAAAGGGCGGAATGCTGTGTAAGTGATAGGACTGGGTGAAGAGCTTCTGTTCTGTGAGTTGAGAACATGCCTCTTAGGAGAGGAGTGAGAGAAGTTACGAGAAAATTGAAGGTGCAGCAGAAGGAAGTTTTGAGTAAGGATCCAGGAGACAATAATTCTGTTCAATTCAATTCTTTATTGTCATGTGTACAAGTACCATGTACAATGAAATGCTTGCTTGCACATGCCCCCTCAGACAGTGAACATAGACAAAAAAAAAAGCACACACAATAAATAAAAAATATAAATAAGTAAATAAATAAAACCAGAATCCTAAGAATAAATAGAGATAGTGGCAGAAATATATGTGCAGATAGCAGTGGAGATGACACAAGGTTACTGATTGTTCATGAGTCTGATTACAGTTGGGTAGAAACTGTTTCTGAACCTGGAGGTGCACGTCCAAATGGACTTTAGTCGCTTCCCAGATAGGAGGAGGGTGTAAAGTGACAGTGCAGGGTGGCTGGGGTCCCGCTTGATACGGTTCACTTTCCTGAGACAGTGTGTAGTGTGGATGTCATTGATTGCCGGGAGCTGTGTGCCCATGATCTGCTGTGCTGTATTCTCCACATGCTGCAGAGCTCTGCAGTCCTGAACTGAGCAGTTGCTGTACCAGGATGTGATGCATCCTGTCAGGATGGATTCCACAATACACCTGTAGAATCTGCACAGGGCATATGAGGTTGAGGGTAAAACTGGGTTGAAGGAAAGGTTTGGAAGAAAAGACAGTTCCATTCAACAAGCAATATGCAGTAGGCGTCCCTGGGTTAAATATGTGGGCTCAATACAGACAGTTACACATAACAATTGTACAGCTGGTTTCTTAAATTTCTTCCTATCCTCCATTAAGAAAAGAACCAAAAAGGTTATATTGATATCTTTGGTGCTAGGTGAACATCACAGGTGACGTGATAACACAATAAAACATCAAGTCTATATGTTTTTCTCTCTAGGTACTACAATTTTCCTCCCACACTCCAAAGATGTGTGTTATATGCTAACTTAACAACTCTGAATTGGTCCGTTGTGGATATTAGTGTGGTGCATTTTTGCACTTGGTGCTTTGAGTACAGAAAATTAATACAAATGAGGAATGGATAGATGGGTCCATCTACAATGGCTCAGTTTCAGCTTATGTGGTTTTCTTTATTAACCATTTATGAATCAAAACCTAGTTTATTTGTAAGTAAAATCCATCTTTTACTGACTACAAAGTTAATTTTTGGGACAGGAAACAGGCAGCTGCCTTGGCTTCACATAGTTCCCGAGGCTAGTTCAGTAATAGCAGGCCAAAAAATGAGATTTCTTATGAGTAGCCATTTGAGTATAGCAGCTGAGGTCCTCCTGTTAAACTTTATAATTCAGTTTGGCCTTTAGCAATCCGGAGAATGTTGGGTTTGTGCACATGGATGGCACATTTTTGCTGTTTATGCACTTTCTTTCTTCTGAACCTTTACAAGCAGTTAAACTATTTGTAATCACTAAATAATATACTTGACTTAATGCTTGGGGAGATGCCCCTTCTCTGGGTTACACAGCCATCTGTTCTGCCACTACACTGAAGGAGAACCCCCTCAGCCTAACAGCTGATCCATAAGAACAAAATGTATTTATCCATCCATCCACTTCATTTCCAAAATCGCTTTTCCTGAGCAGGGTCATGGGGAAAATTGAGCCTCTACCAGCAAGCATCAGGCACAAGGCAGGAACAGTCCCTGGACAGGGCTCTGGTCCATTACACACATTTATTTATAAGGCATGTTTATTACATAAAAAGTAAAACTAAGTAGAAGTAAAAGATATAATGACAAAAAATAAATATGAAAAGTTAAAAAATTACAATCACAATGAAAATAGATAAATAGAGTACATACATACACAATACAAATTAATTGAGTCCCCAAAACATAGCTTAAATAGCTATTAGTAAGTACCATTTTTAAGTATCTTATGTTTTTACGGTAAAAGACAAAATCCAATGGCATGGTCAGATGGCCAGGAAGGAGAGGATAACAAAAACTCCAGTCAACAAGATGCTGGGCAAAATAAACCTCTAGGGGTTTTAAGGTCAAAAGCCCAACAGTCTCCTTCTACAAAACATAAATGTGATAAAGTATTTCTTTATTATTATTGTTAGTCCTTACATGCAGTGAGCCTTATCAATAGTTGGACTATCCACATTTCTTCCAAAATTAAAGGCGACTGCAGAGAACTTAGACAAGGTGACAGTAGCACAGGATGCTGCCACAAAAAAGTGGAAAAGAAAACAGAGAAAAGTAGTGGCTAGTGACTTGTGCAAATCATTTCAGTCTGTGATATTGCAATTTTTATTGATGTCTATTAAATCACCAAGAAAAAAAATTAAAATCCACATTAAAGAGCTGGGGTTTTTAAAATTGTTTAAAGTGTTTCAATGTATTAGTTTGGTGTGTCTCTTTTGCTAAAGCATTCCAGATTTTTGGTGCACAACAGCAAAAGGCTGCTTCACCATTTAATTTATGCTTGGCTTCTGGAATAATAAGCAAATCGGGATTTAACCTTTAAGCAGGATTTTGGAGTCATAGTGGACTCAACACTTTAAACTTTCAGACAGTGTTCAGAGGCCATTTAGAAGGCTTACAGAATGGTAGGTTATATAGCGTCCTGATATGTAGAGTATAAATCCAAGGAGGTTATGCTCACCACTTTATAATGCACTCATCTGGAGTACTGTGTGCAGTTTTGGTCTCCAGGCTAGAAAAAAGACGTATAAGAGCTAGAAAAAGTCCAGAGAAGAACAGCTGATCTGATTCCAGGGCTACATGAGATGAATTATGAGGAAAGATTAAAAGAGCTGAGTCTTCTCAGTTTAAGCAAAAGATCACTAAGAGGATACATGACTGAAGTGTTTAAAATTATGAAGGAAATTAGTACAGTGACTAGACTGTCACTTTAAAATCAAGACTGTTACTTTAAAATGGGTTAATTAACAACAACGACATTCATTTATATAGCACATTTTCATACAAAAAGTAGCTCAAAGTGCTTTACATAATGAAGAAAAGAAAAATAAAAGACAAATAAGAAATTAAAATAAGACAACATTAGTTAACATAGAAAGGAGTAAGGTCCGATGGCCAGGATGGACAGAAAAAACAAAAAAAAAACTCCAGAAGGCTGGAGAAAAAAATAAAATCTGTATTGGTTCCAGTCTATGAGACCGCCCAGTCCCCTCTGGGCATTCTACCTAACATAAATGAAATAGTCCTCTTTGGTAGTTCGGGTTTTCACAGAGTCACTTGATGCTGATGGTCATACAGACTTCTGGCTTTAATCCATCCATCATTGTTGGATCATCATGGTGCTTTGGGTAGATGGTGGTGGCGCACGCCACCACCAACAGGACACCGGAAAAGGAAACAGAAGAGAGAGTAGGGGTTAGTACAGATTTTGAATGAATAGTTATTATAATGAATTGGATATACAGAGTATCAGGATTAAATTACAGTGAAGTTATGAGAAGGCCATGTTAAAATAATGTGTTTTCAGCAGTTTTTTAAAGTGCTCCACTGTATTAGCCTGGAGAATTCCTACTGGCAGGCTATTCCAGATTTTAGGTGCATAACAGCAGAAGGCCGCCTCACCACTTCTTTTAAGTTTTGCTCTTGGAATTCTAAGGAGACACTCAGTTGAGGATCTGAGGTTACGATTTGGAATATAAGGTGTCAGACATTCCGATATATAAGACGGGGCGAGATTATTTAAAGCTTTAGATAGATAGATAGATAGATAGATAGATAGATAGATAGATAGATAGATAGATAGATAGATAGATAGATAGATAGATAGATAGATAGATAGATAGATAGATAGATAGATAGATAGATAGATAGATAGATAGATAGATAGATAGATACTTTATTAATCCCAATGGGAAATTCACATTCTTCAGCAGCAGCATACTGATACAATAAATAATATTAAAGAAGCTTTATAAACCATAAGCAGAATTTTAAAGTCAATTCTGAATGACACAGGTAACCAGTGTAGTGACATCAAAACTGGAGAGATGTGTTCGGATTTTCTTTTCCTTGTAAGGATTCTAGTAGCTGCATTCTGCACTAATTGCAAATGATTGATGTCTTTTTTGGTAGTCCTGAGAGGAGTGCGTTACAGTAATCTAGACGACTGAAAACAAACGCATGAACTAATTTCTCTGCATCTTTCGATGATATAAGAGGTCTAACTTTTGCTATGTTTCTTAGGTGAAAAAATGCTGTCCTAGTGATCTGATTAATATGCGATTTAAAATTCAGATTACAGTCAATGGTTACCCCTAAGCTTCTTACCTCCGTTTTGACTTTTAATCCTAATGCATCCAGTTTATTTCTAATAGCCTCATTGTATCCATTATTGCCAATCACTAAGGTTTCATTTTTTTCTTTATTTAATTTGAGAAAGTTACTATTCATCCATTCTGAGATACAGGTTAGACATTGTGTTAGCGAATCAAGAGATTTGGGGTCATCAGGTGCTATTGATACATACAGCTGTGTGTCATCAGCATAGCTGTGGCAGCTCACGTTATGTCCCGAGATAATCTGACCTAATGGAAGCATGTAGATTGAGAAGAGCAGCGGACCCAGGATAGAGCCTTGTGGAACACCATATAGAATATCATGTGTCTTTGAGTTATAATTACCACAACTAACAAAGAATTTTCTCCCTGCCAGGTAGGATTCAAACCAATTTAAGACACTGCCAGAGAGGCCCACCCATTGACTAAGGCGATTCTTAAGAATATTATGATCAATGGTGTCAAATGCGGCACTCAGATCTAAGAGGATGAGAACAGATAAATGGCCTCTGTCTGCATTTACCCGCAAGTCATTTACTACTTTAACGAGTGCAGTTAAGAACACAAGGACACAATTGGACACTTGTTAAGGCTACATTTCGTACAAATATTAAGAGGTTTCTTCTCACACAGAGATCCACAGACACATGGAATAAGATACCAAGTAATAGAGTAATAGGTAGAGTAGTAATAGACTTTCAAAACTAGACATGTTGGGCTTAATGGCCTGTTCTCATCTAGATTATTTCTAATGTTTGAGGATGTATTGAAAGTATAAAGGGACTGGCACTCCAAAGTAAAAGAAGTATGACTATTCAGTGTGTGAAAGAGCAGCCTCGGCACAGACAGACATGGACTCCAAATGTACGAAACATGCACCATTTATTTACAGACCACACAACACCAACACAGTGCACAAAATACCACACTCTACTCAGTCCTTTCTCTTTCTTCAGGCCACCTCCATTCCTCCTCGTAAGCTCCGTCCTCTTCCACCCAACTCTGGCTGTCGAATGGAGTGAGGCGGCCCCTTTTATCACGCCCCGGTTGTGTTCCAGGTGCTCGGTGATGGTCTTCCGGCAGCACTTCCTAGTGTGGCGGAAGTGCGGCCGTTGCACCCGAAAGCACTCTGGGCATACATAGTTCCTGGTTCGGTAGCACTTCCTGATGTGGCGGAAGTGCTGTCCTCCAGGGCTCTAGGACCGTCCAGGCGCCCCCTGGTGGTGCCCACGGGTCCCCACAGGGCCCTGATGGAATCCAGGGGGGCTGCCCTCTTGCGCCCAGGGAAAGATAGTGCCCCTCTCTCGGTCCGTCCTTCTTCCAGGTGTCCTGGTGGGGCAGGATCCCTGGTCATCTGCCACAAGTGCTTTATATGCCATTAAGAGTATTTTAAAATCAATTTTAAATGACACAGGTAAACAATTTAACAATGCCAAAACCAGTGAGATGTGCTCCAAGTTTCTTTCTTTGGTTAAGACTCTTGCTGCTGCATTTGGAACAAGTTGCAAATAGTTTATATCTTCCTTACATAGCCTTGTTAGAAGTTTGTCTTATCATGTTATCAATCACCTGTGACATGCGCTTAACACGAAAAGGTAGCAACTAATCTCTTAGGTTCTATTCTTAACAGGCGATAGGAAGAAATGTCAAAACCAGCTATACAATTGTTATCTGAAACCTCTTACCTAGTTTCCTGCATATTCAACCCTAGGGACCGCTATCAGCAGGCTGCATGCAGAATGTTACTCTTTTATTTTCACTCCTTTACATCAACCCAGTTTACCAACAATAGAGGACTTCACAAAGTAACCTTCATGCCCTTAAGAGGTCGCAGCTAGAGAAGGAATGATCAATCATAGCCTCTCAGGATTGCAAGTTAACATTAATCGAACAGAGACACTGAGTGTAAGTTTTTACTTAATCATAAAAAAATGATAGAACCTGAGTGAGTTCGTGCAGTCTTCATGAAGTGCCAGGTGCCTTTTCCTAGATGGTCCTGTTCCATAGTTATATATCCTAATTTGAAAATTGAAAAGAAAGATTTCTTGCCAAAAGCAGAGATCCTTGGAAAGCAGCTAAGCAGATAGCAAGCACCATTTAAATGTCCATGGCTTATCTCAAGGTTTGGCAACAACCAAACCCTTCATTTTTACAACAAAGCACCAGCTGAAATAAAACTTTACAAAAAACAGCCCTGAAATTACACTTTTGAATTAAGTCTAATAAAATGCAACCACTCCCTCGCCACTTCTTGTCCAAATTAAGAGTACACAGTAGTGTTTTTCTAGTTTTAAGGATTTTTTTAGGTTTTATTTATTACAGTAATCCCTCGCTACTTCGTGGTTCACTTTTCGCGGATTCACGACTTCGCGGATTTTATATGTAAGCATATCTAAATACATAACGCGGATATTTCGCTGCTTCGCGGGTTTCTGCGGACAATGGGTCTTTTTACTTGCTTCCTCAGTTGGTTTGCCCAGTTGATTTCATACAAGAGATGCTATTGGCGGATGGCTGAGAAGCTACCCAATCAGAGCACGCAGTTAAGTTCCTGTGTGCTGCTGATTGGCTCAGCGACGGAGTGTTGCATTAACCAGGAAGTCTCATCTCACTCATTCATCATTAATGTGCTAATGCTTCAGGGGCCGTGTCCAAGCACCAACAGAAGATGCAAATGATTGCAGAAAAGGTAAAAGTTTTGGATATGTTGAAGGAAGGGAACAGCTACACCGCTGCAGGACATCGATTCTTTTTATTTAAAAAGGAGGAAAAGCATATAAGATCTACAGCCGCAGTGTCCTTTAACCAGGGTGCAAAATCGAGTTGCAAGTGGACGTGATAAGGCAGTAGTCTGGATGGAATCTGCTTTAGGAATCTTTGCAACAAGGTCGACGACGTCATGACCGCCTACAAGCTGCTACGTGTACTTCGCTATACAGTAAGTGTAAACTTATCTACCGATTTCATATTGCTTAGCAGTTGTCCCTGTTTTTAATAGAGTAAATGGTGGGTTGTAAACAATACAGGGAGGGTTTAAAAACGTCCAAATACACGTTAAATAATTAAATAAATATAGTGTCCCTACTTCGCGGAAATTCAGTTATCGCGGTTGGCCTTGGAACCTATCTCCCGCGATAAGTGAGGGATTACTGTATTTACTTTTAGTTTTTTACCATTTTATTTTAGTTTTTATTCAGTTCTGCATTTCTTTTTTAGTTTTAGTTCTTCATCAACGACAGTAACTTTTAATTTTTGTCACATTTCATTAGTTTTGTTTTACTCACCAAAAATGTCCACACAGACAATGTTTTGTAAGTCTAAAAATGGAAATTTCTTTTGTAGTCATCTGAGGGAATGGCAGGCTGATACTGTGACAAATTTTTGGAGTGCCAACCCGGCTGTGCCCATTCATTTGAAGAATTTAACAAAAGCAATGCACAATAGCATTCAAAAAGAGATACAAATGTTGCCACTGTAACACTTGGGCTAACTCTGTCAGAAGGACTAGACTGAATATAAATTGGCTGTGGAGCTCTTCGTCTTAGATCACTTAAACAAGGAGTGATGCCTCCTTCAGGGGGTTCTCACTTTTATGGCCCAAGGACTGGAAGGGGCGGAGTCATTTCCTCTCACTGGGCAGTTTCTCTGCACTGAAGAGGAGGAAGAAGAAGAAGACGACAAGACAGTGGCAGCACCCCCTCTTGGCTTGGGGTGGTAGGACATACCTGGGAAGAACTCAGAGGGTGACCCTCTGACATGCATGCGTGACATTTAATAATTGTCAAACTATACATCATTGATGCTGTACCTGTCAACTTAACTTAATTTTACTGTCTGTGACAGAACTCCATTTTCTACTGATAATGGGACAGTCCAATGCTTCCAGTATAATCAAAAAATGCAAGACCCATATAGGTAGTTTGCTTTGATGCCATTTTCATAATCTTATTTGCAGGTTGAAGTAACAAATGGTTATTTAATTTCAGAAATGCTTATATTTTTATTTTTGAGATTCTGAGCAGCAAGATCACTAGACACTTACACTCTTATTTTATACTTAATTTAATATTTCCTGATGCTGGCTATATGTCATCTACCCATTCCCAAACTTAAAAATTGTACTTTTTCAGAGAACTCTTACTGTGGTTATTTTTGAAATACTGCTGAAGTCCCTATGAGCACTGTCTTCATAACAGTAATAGCAGAAATGTGAAGTTTTTCCTGTGTCACACACATGGACTTGTAATACAACTTCAGGGCTCATCAAATAGTAATTCCACTCCAAGCCATGAGTAGGTGCTGTCACTTAATGCCTCTTCTCTTCCTCCCTCTGCAGAACACATAATTGATGTACAAAACACAGACAATGTCACTTTTGACTTTCGACCTCCTAAACCTGCCGCTTCCAATCCTCAGCCCTGAAAACTGGCTCCACCACCATCTTGGAATCAATCAATGGATGATTCGCATTTGAAGATGTAGCCACGTCCGTTGTGTTTTTTTGTTTATTCAACTTCAATTATATGGGGATCACATTTAGTTGCCCCAGATTTTTATGATCTCTTGGCTCTATTTCTTTTACACCATGTATACAGTGCATTTCTACAACCGTATTATTACATCAAATACTGAACATCTGTTATAGAAACATCTCAGTTCATTCACTTAATAAGCAACATGCAAAATCCGGGGAGCTCCTTGTGAACCTAAACTTAGTGGATGTAATTTATCAACACATGTAGAAAAAACATATTTTGGCAATTGAGAGTACTTAATGCCACACTTCTAATATCCAGCTATAAACAAATATCTGTTTCGCAGACTTAGTCCATTTACACATGGGGTAATGAAAATTCCATACAGACACTGACCAGGCTAGCAGTCAAACCTGAGCTCATGGCTCTGTATAATAATAATGACAATTGCAATACATTTTAATTATATAGTGCCTTTGCCATGCTCAAAGTGCTTCACAAATATGAATAAAATCAAAATTGACATTAATATAACACAAGAAACAGTTAACATTAAACAATAAACACCTAAATGCACAAAAGTAAATGTTCTCAATTAGATTAAGAAACAAAGAAGAAAGCCACAAATAAATAACACAATTTGTGTATGTGTACATGTAGTGATACAAAAGTAAATGCTACAATCATCCACAATGATAAGGAACAATGAATAGCATAAGAGAGTATTTTGTTATCAGTTGTACAGCCATATGCTGTAATGACATAAACCAAACAATGGCTGTTTTTTGATGTTCAGTTCAAATGCAACAATTTCAGCCTAACCAAAAGCCTGACCTGAGTTTCGTTTTTGAGTAAAATATCAAAGATTGCAGTTCACCTTGTATCAGATAGTAGTATTTTACCATTGATATGTTAGATACAGAAATTTTTTGAATACATATCCATTGTGGGAGTTTATTCGTTAAATTCCCCTGAGCGGGATGGCATACTTGAGATTTAAGAGTGCTGATGAACACGCAGGCAAGCCTGCTGACGTCACAATCCCCTGTTAAAAACCTCACATTACTGCAGCATTCCACAAATGTTATGATGATTCCAGTCCAACCATTTGCTGTTTATGGAGCTTTTAACATAGAGAAGTATATCATGATAGTGTGGCAAGAACATGATTTGTGACACTTCATCGCTCACATTAAAACAACAGTACTAATAACTTCCATCCATCCATCCATTTTCCAACCCGCTGAATCCGAACACAGGGTCACGGGGGTCTGCTGGAGCCAATCCCAGCCAACACAGGGCACGGACCAATCCCGGGCAGGGTGCCAACCCACCGCAGGACACACACAAACACCAAGCACACACTAGGGCCAATTTAAAATCGCCAATCCACCTAACCAGCATGTCTTTGGACTGTGGGAGGAAACCAGAGTGCCCGGAGGAAACCCACGCAGACACGGGGAGAACATGCAAACTCCACGCAGGGAGGGCCCAGGAAGCGAACCCGGGTCCCCAGGTCTCCCAACAGCAAGGCAGCAGTGCTACCCACTGCGCCACTAATAACTTGATAAAAACTAAAAATATACATGTAACATCAGCACGGTTGATAACATTAATTGCAATCCATGTGTCTACTTAATCTGTCACTGTGATTATACAACCCGCAAGCAAGCAATATCTGTGGGAAATAAGGCAGTTATTATTTATTATTATTTTATAATGTCAAAATCAAATAGCAGAGCTAGTGAGCAAATACAGCCGTATGTTTTCATAAAATGGAAGTGTGCATCATGATGTTGGTTGCTGAAATTTCTGCATCTTTGGAATTTTAATATAACTGTTTTCTTTTTTTCAGTTCAACTGTTCTAACTTGATTAACAGATTAGTGGGCTCTAATTTTCAAATTATTGAACTGTATCTTCCAAATGAACAAGTAGCATGTTTAAAACACCTTTTCCTTGAAGTCTAGTGAAAAGTCTAATGATAGACAAAGAAATGAAGAGAATAAGTCATTAGAAAGTGATGAAACTTTGGTAATTGCTCTCAGTTCTAAAAGTGAAATCTGACTCATAGCTTAAATGGCCAATGAAATCCACAGATTCCAACACCAGCAGCAACAGATACTTGCTCATGCACACAATTCAATGCTCTTTTCTACATGACTGCGTGATTTGAAATATACTGGTAACTGCATGCTCACATGTACATTGTGCCCAAAGACTAGTGTGGTGAAAATCAAAATCCAATTATAAAAACTACAGTAGTTTTGTTTTTGTTTTTAGTTTCTTATTTTCATTTAGTTCTAGTTTTCAGACATTTTTTCATTTTTAATTTTAGTTTTAGTTAAAGAAATCATTAGCTTGATTTGCACCTCATTATCATTTGTCTGCTGGTTAAGGGAAAAAGAAGCAATTACAGGTTCTGAATCTTAAAAATCAAGTAAATTAAAATTAAGGAAAATGAAGTAAATTCAATTAGTAGCAGTAATAAGTTACTAATTTATAAAGTGGCTAGAATGAAAATCTTCTGCCACTGTGACCTTGCAGAACCTGAATTTGGCAACTATGTCTTAGATTAATTATGTAAGACTGATCAATGAATGGATGTAATACACGTTAATATTAAAAAAATATTTCAGCTACATAGTAACAAAAAAAAATCTGGATGTTAACAGCCAAAATGATGAACAACTAGTATCAAAATGTGTACCACAAATGTGCATTGAACTAGAACCAGGCTCACACTGTTTCTGATACCTGCTATTGCATACCAAATAGAACCGTCTGCCGTATCTAATTGACTACCTGTATGATTTCAGCTATTGATGTCTATTTTAGTGAAAGAACTTTAATGAAAATCTCTCATCAAACTTCCATAGCCTATGTTCTTCTTCAATGTTAGTTTTTTCAAATCTCTATAAACCACTATAAATATCTATTATAAATAAATTATATATTATACTAGCAAAATACCCGCGCTTCGCAGCGGAGAAGTAGTGTGTTAAAGAGGTTATGTAAACATATATATACATAAACATATATACTTATATACATATCTACATATACACATATCTACATATATACATATATATATATATATATATATACATATAGACATCCACATATATATACATATATCAACATATATATACACATACATATACACACATACATACATACACACATATATATATATATATATATAAATATATATACTGTATATACACATACAGACACACATATATATATATATATATATATATATATATATATATATATAGCAAAATACCCACGGTTTGCAGCGGAGAAGTAGTGTGTTAAAGAGGTTATGAAAAAAAAAAGGAAACATTTTAAAAATAACGTAACATGATTGTCAATGTAATTGTCTTGTCATTGTTATGAGTGTTGCTGTCTTTTATCTATATAATACACACACACACACACACACACACATAAACATATATATACATATAGATATATATATACATATCTACATATACACATATCTACATATATATACGTATATACACATATACACATCCACATAAACATATATATACATATACAAATTTACATATCTACATATACATATATATATATAAATATAGACATACATAAATACATACATACATTCACATATATATATATATATATATATATATATATATATATATACATATATATATATATATTATATATATAAACTGTATATATATATATATATATATATATATATATATATATATATATATATATATATATATATATATATATATATATATATATATAAACTGTATATATATCCATCCATCCATTTTCCAGCCCGCTGAATCCAAACACAGGGTCACGGGGGTCTGCTGGAGCCAATCCCAGCCAACACAGGGCACAAGGCAGGGAACCAATCCTGGGCAGGGTGCCAACCCACCGCAGGACACACACAAACACACCCACACACCAAGCACACACTAGGGCCAATTTAGAATCGCCAATCCACCTAACCGGCATGTCTTTGGACTGTGGGAGGAAACCGGAGCGCCCGGAAGAAACCCACGCAGACACGGGGAGAACATGCAAACTCCACGCAGGGAGGACCCGGGAAGCGAACCTGGGTCCCCAGGTCTCCCAACTGCGAGGCAGCAGCGCTACTCACTGCGCCACCGTGCCGCCCCCTGTATATATATATATATATATATATATATACATACTGTATATATACATATGTACTTAGTGGCTCCTGTATTTAGGATATAGCAGGTTGGATAATGGACGGATGGACATTTGTATGCATAGCCACATTTGCCCGTTTTCGTTTTTTTTCTTTCTTCAGTAATATTTCAGCAAACCCGGAGCTTGTCAGTTCAAATCGTGGTACTGACACCACTGTGTGACCCTGAGGAAGTCACTTCACCTGCATGTTGTGCAAAAAACAAAAGTAATGTAACAAATTGTACCTCAGATGTTGTAAGTTGGTGGAATAAAGGCATAAGTAAAATAGATAAATATGTATTATACACATAGGAACTATTCATTTATTTTCAGTTAAGTCATCTGCAGCAAACTTTTATAAATGAGGGTTTCTGATTTTTAGATAGTGCAAACTGTTTCTTCTTTATTGACGTTTTCTCTTGGAGAGCTTTTTTCATTTTATTGAAAATGAAAGCAGCAGCTGCCAAAATATGTAGCTTTTTTATTAATTTTTCAACATTGTGTAAAATAAATGTATAAAGTAACATAAAAAGTTTAAATACTGGTTATTCTTTTACACTAAAATATTACTACAGAGATAGAAAAAAAGTAAAATGGATATGTTCTTTTTCTTTAAGGAGATTAAATATCACTGAAGAAAGAAAAAAAAAAATTAAACAGCCAAATGGGGCTATGCATACGAACTTAAAAGGTTTAAATAAAACAGAAATATATATTTTATTTTTACTTGCTTAACTTGTGGAGGGTGTATCCTGTAGCAAAGCCCTAACTTTTTTCGTGAAAGCACGTTTCAGTCAATAAGTCTTAAAAAAACGTGTAAAGATATTGACAATAAGCTAAGTCATCTGCAGCAAAGTTTTATAAATGAGGGTTTCTCCTTTTTAGACAATAAGCTACGCAAACCCAGGAAGACATGGAATCGTTTAAATCAAGTATCATTACATCTTCCTTTCTTAAAGAGAAGTAAGGCAGTACTTATAAGCTTACATATTTATATATAGACATACATATATATATATATCTATATCCGAAGCCGTGCAAGCACACTGTTTTGAGAATGCAACGTATAGTTGTACAGAAGAAAAGCAATCTTGCCTCAAATGAATGGCAACCTTTTGTAGGTGTATGAAGTTAATTTAAACTTTAGGTTTACGCGGTGCTTTCTTTCCGAAGTACCTGCACTCATGAATATGTCTGTATGTGTCAGTCGGTCAAATCCACGCGCTTCGCACCGGCGAAGTACCGCTTTTAAATTTTTATTAAGAAGAAAATAAAACGTTTTTAAATTGAGGGAAAATATACTAATAACAGTTTGTTAAGGTTTAGTTTTTTTTGTGAAGCTGCCTTTACTCGAGTGATCACTTCGAGCTGACTTGGTGGCAAAGTGTAAGCATTACCTGGAAGTAAGCACCCATACAATCAGATTGTGAATCAGACTACGAATTCCGTGAATGTAATTACACACTCACTGCACTTGCTTACGGTAATCGAACCTCAGACGTCAGCGCTAGAGGGGCTTAGCAGCGGTGAAGTATTAGTTTTAAATTTTAATTAAGAACAAAAGAAAACCTCAGAGGTTCGATTCCCGAAAGGGAGTGAAGTGAGTGTCCGGCTACCTAGCAGGTAAAGCTTATGGTCGGACAGCAAGTGACGTAACATCAGCCACGGTGCCTTCAGTTGTGAGAAGCAGATCATAGAATGATTGAAAATAGTTTTGCATTTACCTTTTTAGTAAAAGGCGAGCTTTTAAGCCTGAGAAATCACCCCGTAAATGCACACGTTTAATTGCACATGTGTTAATATGTATGGTTACACAGTATTAAAAGACAGTGAAGAACGTGATTTACCTTTGTTCCCGCGTTTCATAAAAGGCGAGCTTTTAAGCCTGAGAAATCACCCCCGTAAATGCACACGTTTAATTGCACGTGTTAATATGTATGCTTACACAGTATTAAAAGACACTCAAAAATTAACGTCATTTACCATCAGCCACGGTGCCTTCAGTTGTGAGAAGCAGATCATAGAATGATTGAAAATAGTTTTGCATGTACCTTTTTAGTAAAAGGCGAGCTTTTAAGCCTGAGAAATCACCCCCGTAAATGCACACGTTTAATTGCACATGTGTTAATATGTATGCTTACACAGTATTAAAAAGACAGTGAACAACGTCAGTTACCTTTGTTCCTGCGTTTGATAAAAGGTGAGCTTTTAAGCCTGAGAAATCACCCCGTAAATGCACACGTTTAATTGCACATGTGTTAATATGTATGCTTACACAGTATTAAAAGACAGTCAAAAATGAACGTCATTTACCTTCGTTCCCGCGTGTGACTCGTGCTGTAAATCTCTTCCTTGTTTTTAGTTCACGTGATTACGTAGGAGGCGTGATGACGCGATACGTGACTCCGCCTCCTCCATTACAGTGTATGGACAAAAAATATGTTCCAGTTATGACCATTACGCTTTGAATTTCGAAATGAAACCAGCCTAACTTTTGTAAGTAAGCCGTAAGGAATGAGCCTGCCCAATTTCAGCCTTCCACCTACACGGGAAGTTGGAGAATTAGTGATGAGTGAGTCAGTCAGTCAGTGAGTGAGTGAGTGAGTGAGTGAGTGAGTGAGTGAGTGAGTGAGTCAGTGAGGGCTTTGCCTTTTATTAGTATAGATATATATTATATATTATATTATATAAATATAAAAACCACTATAAATATCTGGGAGTGCAGCTGGATGATAAATTAGACTGGACTGCCAATACTGATGCTCTATGCAAGAAAGGACAGAGCCGGTTATACTTCCTTAGAAGACTGGCGTCCTTCAACATCTGCAATAAGATGCTGCAGATGTTCTATCAGACAGTTGTGGCGAGCACCCTCTTCTACGCGGTGGTGTGCTGGGGAGGCAGCATTAAGAAGAAAGACGCCTCACGCCTGGACAAACTGGTGAGGAAGGCAGGCTCTATTGTTGGCATGGAGCTGGACAGTTTAACATCTGTGGCAGAGCGAAGGGCGCTCAGCAGGCTCCTATCAATTATGGAGAATCCACTGCATCCACTAAATAGTATCATCTCCAGACAGAGGAGCAGCTTCAGCGACAGACTGCTGTCACTGTCCTGCTCCACTGACAGATTGAGGAGATCGTTCCTCCCCCAAACTATGCGACTCTTCAATTCCACTCGGGGGGGGTAAACGTTAACATTTAACATTATACAAAGTTATTGTCTGTTTTTCACCTGCATTATTATTATTATCAATCTTTAATTTAATATTATTTATTGTATCAGTATACTGCTGCTGGATAATGTGAATTTCCCATTGGGATTAATAAAGTATCTATCTATCTATCTATCTATCTATCTATCTATCTATCTATCTATCTATCTATCTATCTATCTATCTATCTATCTATCTATCTATCTATCTATCTATCTATCTATCTATCTATCTATCTATCTATCTATCTATCTATCTCTGCACCCTTGTAACCCCACACCACTGAGTCATAGTTAAGAACAGTCATCTCCATTTCGGTATGCTTGGTGCTACATAACAGTAGGCACTCTCCAATGGCTGCAGAGACTCAGCTAGGGAAGAGGGATATAAATGAGTGTTGAGACCTTATCCCTGGAAATTATTTTTTTTTTCTTTTATCAATTTCAGGATCATCTTTGACATGTATAGGGTGGAACTGATTAGCCTTTCTCTTTCTTTTCTGTATGTATATAAGCTACTGAGTCACAATATAAAAAATATACCACAAATAAGCAAGAATGGCATTTATTTACGAATAATCTTATAACAGAGTGAATAGATTGCTTGTGTACATAAAATATAGCAATGACAGAGAAAGTAATGAAATGCATCATTCTTCTTTACCAGTGCTATGCATTAAAGTGTTTCCAATTTCAGTTACATTATAAAGTCCGGAAAATGACAGCGCCCTTCAGTCTTACTCAAGTGGAAACAATCCTTTCCGCTCATGTTAATGCATGTCAGAAATTTTGTTTGCTCTTCTTTATTAATCACATATCTCCAGAACTTCCTTTTGGCTGATGGAAAGTTATTGGTTATGTTTGTAATTTTAGTAACATCATATTTTAACTAAATTGACTTTTTGGTTTAGATTAATAAAGCAAGGAGAATACACATACCTTCATTCCAGGTTAAATCTTTTAGTCTGTACTTTTATATGTATTCAGGGGTTACTGGATTTCTTTTCTGATGCAAAGCAATCATAAAATTCTATCTGGACATTTTGACATTCTGAATATCTCCCTACTACCCTTTGGACAGTTACCCACATGTGCAGGTTTTGAAAAACTCTCACCCTTTGAGCTAATTCACAGTCAAAATAAAACATTACTCAAGAACATTTAATTCAGATTAAGTTACATGTAATATAAAAAACGTACATGATCTTCAGAGTGTTGACCATCACAGTGATGTGGTAATGTCCTTCTAATTATACTCGGAACTCGTTTTTGTACCTGTATCCAAATACTTACAGTATTTCTTGAAGTCACAAAGTACCATGCTCAACATAAGGGGTCGGATGCAAGAGAAAAGGGTTACAGTTTCAGGAAAAAGAGGTACTGCCTACCATATAAAGAGAAGACCAGTTAGTTGAGAACAAAGTAAGGGATGTCTGTACTGTTTTCCGTGTTCTGCTAAAGTTAGATGTCTAAATTGCCTTAATATCAGGATCAGCTGAATTGGAGGACTGCCCTAGACTCACAAAAACTGGAGCAGAAAAAAGGATGATGGCAAATTAGAGATCCTAAGAACAAATTTGATTCTTTCTGCGGGAACACCTTGGGCTATTGTGTACTAAGTGGCACTAGTAGAGCTCTCCTTTGTTCAGATCTATCAGGCTGAATAATACCTGTTGCAATTGTGTCCTCCTTCACTCTTGCCATTTATAATTGGTATGTTTGTGTAGAGACAATGTGATCTTAGAGACCCCATACATTGTACACTGGGCAAACTGTATGTGTACAATTCTTTCACTTATGTCATAACCTTGTTTTTGCACTATGACTGAGCTTTTCTTGAAGATCAACAAAGATCGATTTATCTATCTGTATAGGGGTTACTTGAAACTTTTCAGCTGATGGATGTCTTGTTATACCTTAACATGCACTTTTTCAAGCTCAACGGAGTGCATTGTATTTTGGGGAAACTGTATGGTGAAAGTGAATTAAAAAACATTTTGCATAGTTAAGCTGTACAGCTTTTGGTTCATGTAAGAAAATAGCCTTGAGCTTGTGATAATGATATACATATCACTTTTTATATTTTGAGAAGACTGTAAAATGATCAAGTCAGTGAGACAGTACAGACAGTGAGACAGGTAAGAGGTTACAGGTAACAGATGCATAGCTGAATTTGACATTTCTTTCTGTCTCTCATTTAGAAAAGAAACTAAGGGGTTAGTTGATACCTTTAGTGTGATCTGATAACATGATACAACACTATCTATCTATCTATCTATCTATCTATCTATCTATCTATCTATCTATCTATCTATCTATCTAGTCTTACACAGGATCAAAGCATTCAATTTAAATACCAACAATCAAATCCAAGCAGTGGCAAAGTGGTCAGTGTTACTTATTCATAGTACTCACAAATTTGCATTACATTTTCTCCCTAGTCACTGACTGTGTGAACTTTGTATGTTGCTTTAAGTTTGTAAGAGGGGTTTTCTAGGGAATCAGGGTTCCTCATGCATCCACAAATCTGAAAGACAACTGACTAAATATGAAAGGGTTTGGAAGTGTGTGTTAAAGGTGAAAGCCGGCACCTGCCTTGTTACCTGATACTGCTGGGAATGAGCTCTATCATCCTCTAGACCACTCACACAGGGAGGGTATTGCAGACGTCTAGGAGTTGAAAAGCAGAAATCATAAGAAATGCTATAGCTTCTTACACACCGAAACGTACCAGCAATTAAACACCAGTAAACCATTTAACACCATCAGGCACTGTCATTTAATTTGTAGAAATGCTTTACATTTAAGAGCTTATCAGCTATTTCTGATGTCAAGCAGTAGCTATGTCACAAGAGTGAGTGGAGGCTGGATGTACAGTACTGTGCAAAAGTTTTAGGCAGGTGTGAAAAAATGCTGTAAACAAAGAATGCTTTCAAAAATGGAAGTGTTAATCATTTATTTTCATCAATCAACAAAATGCAGTGAATGAACAAAAGAGAACTCTGACCACCCTTTGCCTTCAAAACAGCATCAATTCTTCTAGGTACACTTGCACACAGTTTTTGAAGGAACTCAGTTGGTAGGTTGTTCCAAAACATCTTGGAGAAATAACCACAGATCTTCTGTGGATGTAGGCTTCCTCACATCCTTCTGTCTCTTCATGTAATCCCAGACACACTCGATGATGTTGAGATCAGGGCTCTGTGGGGGCCATACCATCACTTCCAGGACTTCTTGTTCTTCTTTACGCTGAAGATAGTTCTTAATGACTTTGGCTGTATGTTTGGGGTCGTTGTCCTGCTGCAGAATAAATTTGGGGCCAATCAAATGCCTCCCTGATGGTATTGCATGATGGATAAGTATCTGCTTGTATTTCTCAGCATTGAGAACACCATTAATCCTGACCAAATCTCCAACTCCATTTGCAGAAATGCAGTCCCAAATGTTCAAGGAACCTCCACCATGCTTCACTGCTGCCTGCAGACACTCATTATTGTACCGCTCTCCAGCCCTTCGACGAACAAACTGCCTTCTGCTACAGCCAAATATTTCAAATTTTGACTCATCAGTCCAGAGCACCTGCTGCCATTTTTCTGCACCCCAGTTCCTATGTTTTCGTGCATACTTGAATCACTTGGCCTTGTTTCCACGTCGGAGGTATGGCTTTTTGGCTGCAACTCTTCCATGAAGACCACTTCTGGCCAGACTTCTCCGGACAGTAGATGGGTGTACCTGGGTCCCACTGGTTTCTGCCAGTTCTGAGCTGATGGCACTGCTGGACATCTTCCGATTTCGAAGGATAATAAGCTTGATGTGTCTTTCATCTGCTGCACTAAGTTTCCTTGGCCGACCACTGCGTCTATGATCCTCAGCGTTGCCCGTTTCTTTGTTCTTCTTCAAAAGAGCTTGAACAGCACATCTTGAAACCCCAGTCTGCTTTGAAATCTTTGTCTGGGAGAGACCTTGCTGATGCAGTATAATTACCTTGTGTCTTGTTGCTGTGCTCAATCTTGCCATGACATGAAACTGTCTTCCACATCCTCACCTTGGTAACAGAGTTTTGCTGTTCCTCACCCAGTTTTAAGTCTCCTACACAGCTGTTTCTGTTTCAGTTAATGACTGTGTTTCAACCTACGTGTGACATTGATGATCATTAGCACCTATTTGGTATAATTGGTTGATCATACACCTGACTATAATCCTACAAAATCCCTGACTTTGTGCAAGTGTACCTATAAGAATTGATGTTGGTTTGAAGGCAAAAGGTAGTAACACCAAATATTGATTTGATTTAGATTTTTCTTTTGTTCGCTCACTTTGCATTTTGTAAATTGATAACAATAAACAATCATTATTTATATTTCTGAAAGCATTCTTTGTTTACAGCATTTTTTCACACCTACTAAAACTTTTGCACAGTACTGTATGAAAAAGACAATAAGCCTTTTTTAAGTAATAGTTTTGGAGAGTGGAGACTTTTTTCTGATCAAAGATCTTGCCCATACACCCAAGCCTTCTTTTTATATTAACTACAATACAGAACTGTCTACCAGATGACAGAATGTCCTTCCTCAAGAGTTAAGAGGTACAAAACTTCATCTTAACAAATATGAACATTTATGAGGCAATTGTAGTTAACTATTGGTTCATGATGTAAGGAACAGTAATTCATTAAGAATGACAGACAAACTAGAAGTACTAAAGACCTAAAAATAAAATCAGTGAATTGCTGATTACTATTTACTATTTGTTTGTTCTGCATTAAGGACTAGTGGGGCACAAACTTAATCAGATGTTTTGTAATATAAGTAATAACATTTCCACAGAAATGTAACTTATTATTTAAATGTTTATAACAACCTTCATCTTTGTCTTCTTAAGCAGTTTTCAATTTTTTGTCACATGCTCAATGAATTGCTTATCAAGAGAAATATTGTTTCTTCACTTCTTATAGCATGAGAAATTGTCTTTTTGCCCGATATTGCAAACCAGTGTCTAGCTGACAGCCTTGCCTAATTGGCACTGCAGTGTTCTCTACCCTATTCTCTGTGCGCAACCTGAACTGTTCACTTTAACAACAGGGTTTGAAGGTCATCACCCATATTAAAATAGGGACTGCCTGTATTAAATTAAAGCACATCTATAAAGAGCTACAAAATGTCTAGTACCATTCAGCACAGTCATCAAGGAACCATACTTGAGCTCTTTACAATTTGTTGGAAAAACACTAGAAGTCGGATGCTCCTCTTTCAAAGACACATAAGAGTCCTGGTGTGGAAAGAACAGTTATGTATGTGGAAAATCATTTTTAAGCCTTTTGCTGGCCTTGCACAATCCAACCACTAACCAGCAGTTAGCACTGCTACCAGATGAGCAGTGTGAAGTCTGAATCGTGCGTTGTGTGTTAGAGTGTGTGTTCTGTGTATTTTTGCCATGTTATTGAATCTTCTAAACTTGAGATATTACTGTTTACAGGCAATTCAGGCAGGATGCAGGTTCAGTAGTAGTGCTGCTGTCTCACAGGAAGGAGACCAGGGTTCATGTCTTGGGTCCTCCCTGCATAGATTTTGTTTGTTCTTCCAGTTTCTGTGTGAGTTTCCTCCTGGTGTCCTAGTTCCCTCCTACTGCACAAAGACATTCAGGTTAGGTGAACCAGTGATGCTAAACTGGCCATGGCGGGTGTGTGTGTGCTTGCTCTGCGATGGACTGGCACCCTGTCCATGCTTGTTCCTTCCCTGCATCCTTTGATAGTTGGGATAGGCTCCAGTACACCCTGTGACCCTGGTCTGGATTAAGTGGGTTAGAAAATGACATGACAATTTAGGCAATTCCTAGCCAATAGATTTTCCCAGGCAGTGGGTGGCTGCAAGTTTCTCACTTTACCTAATGTTTAGACCTACATTACTGCATTTTGCCAGGTGATAATATTGTCAGCCGGAATCACAATGATTTGATGCCAATCAAGAAAGGCCAGGCACCAGCATCCAATTGTTTGACTAGCTTTTTTTTTTACATGAAAGGTTTGTGAACTTGCATGTTTTGCCAGTAAAAGAGGCACAGATATAATTAGTTAGATATGTTAATGTTCACATTATAGACGTCTGCACCTGTAAGGGAAAATTCTGGTAAGGCTCCACCAGAACATGCCAAAAAAGCCAATATTTCTGCATGCAGGAAGAAGAAAATTCAGGCTATGAATGCTCTTATTGACATACCTTTAAGAGCCATGTCAGTTTTAGTAGGAAACATTGTTGATCAATTTAAAGGAAGGTCCATGCTCCTATTCTAATTTTGTGATTCTGCTGCTGTTAAAGAGAATTTGACTTTTGTAAAGTGAAGCTGTATGGCAAATATTTGTAGTAGTAGTAACGCCACATGTAGTGTACAGTTTAATTCTTACTTGCTTGTCCAATAGACATACTACATATTGAGGCTCTTCTGCACTATGAAAAACAAGAATGCATTAAAATGCAGTTTTAATTAATAGAAATCACAAATCAGCTTACGTAATGTACTTCTTCTGCCTGTCTCTCTGCTCCCATTATCTGAAACCCTGTGGGGGGAAAACCTCATAAAAACTTATTACTTTTTTTAGGTTTTGCAGAATGGAGGAGTATCTGAAAAGCTTGGGATTGGTTAGCCAATGCAGCTTTGCACTGCCTTTTCAATTACTGTGTGTGAGAATATTGTACTTATACATTCTATGAGATCCATTGTTCACTTTAACATCATCCCAAAGGCTAAAATATGCCAGCATTGTAACTTGGTTGAATTTCAGAGCAGTGATGGCAAAGTATCTCTTTCGAAGCCTTATCTCTCTATTATAATAAAAAAAAATCTTGGGAAGAGAGATGAGACGTAACTTTCTCAGAGAGACACTTTCATGTCCCGCGAGACAAGACTTTGTGCCAAGAGATTTAACCATGTCCAGGGCCAGAAATAAAAGACAAAGAGTAGATGACAAAGCAGAACGTCGTAAAGAATTAAAAAATGTTGGCGCGATACACATGCAAAGCAGGTTAGAGACAATGGAAGTACGAAAATTCGAAAGTCTCAAAAAAATGATAGTAAAGATCGCATTAGTGCAAACAAACGGAAATTATTACTTGGTGAAATAACGGAACAGCGAAAAGAGATCGAATTTATTGTTTGGATGTAAACTTTAAGTCGGAGACTTGTAGATCGCCTAATACGTGCTGCCATCAGGGAAAAAAAAGTAGTGTTTCTTCCCAATGAAGAGGCGTATCCGCAAGAATTAATAGATTTGTTGTTTGTGAAAGTGAAATCCCACGAGAGAAAATTTCAAGCCCCACGAGACAAGACTTTATGCAAAGAGATTTGGAAAAGTCCTGCCCAGATCTAAAACATTTACAACCACGCAATCATTTCTCATTTGTGTGAATGCTATTGTCAGACACAGTTCGTGTAGAGAGAAAGAAATGATATTCACTCACGGGCAGTTATACTTTGCGTTGTCACGATGTAATTCCAAACACGGAATCAAAATTAAATGCGATATTAATAAAAAGGTAAAAGCAAAAAGAGATTGAATATATGGGCATAGGTGATATGACAGAAGTATGTAGATGTTTGACTTTAAAGTTTAAGTCGGAGACTTGTAGATCGTCTAATTCGTGTTGCCATCAGATAAAAGTAGTGTTTCTTCCCAATGAAGAGGCCTACCTGTGAGAATTAAAAGTTTTATTGTTTGGTGAAAGTGAAATCCACATACGCGAGCGGCAGAAACATGAAGTTGCTGGCGTGTAGCGCAGGCAGGGGGGTTGGCGAGCGAAATGAAAAGGGGGGCAAAACCCCCTAGTCTTCTACAAAACTAAGGTTCATTTGTTTGTTCTTTATTCATTTCCATCAAATTTTTAATCAATTTGTTTCCTGCTGTTCTCTGTTAACATATAACACACATTTACTGAATATTTCACCCTCTGCATTTAGTAGTTAAAAAAGGCTGCATCCATCTTTTAATGGCAGGCTGCCTTGTAAACAATGTCTTAACTAGAGACTGATTTTTTTGCTGTAGTTGGACTCTGTTGCTGCCACTATAACTGAAACAATGATGACAGTGTAAAATGCTACATTTGAAATTAGATGGTAAAATTCTGATGATATTTAAAAAAAAAACATTCTTGTGTTCAATGGTTGCTTTTAATACCATAATGTAAAAAGCTGGAACCACAAGGCAATGGCATATTGCTACTTTAGCTCGCCTGTATTCTGGATTCATAAAGCATTTAAAAAGGTACTAATGTAACACAGTTTGATTTCAAGCTGAATGCCAAGGTTACTGCATTTAAAATCTGAACAAAAAGAGAAATGTAAGGAGGATTTCATATCATCAAAAGGGTTATTCGAATAACCACTTTATTTATTTACATGATTAATTATCCTCACACACTACGCTGCTTCTCATCTATAGCTCAGTAATTCCATTTCTATAAGAAAACATAAATGAGTCTGATTTGTAGAGCAAGATATTTACAGCATAGATGTTATAATAATAAATCAGAAAAAAATCAGATGCATGCTTTTTTGCCACTGTAATGATATGTACATTCTTGTACATGCAGTACATTTTTTATGTAGTAGCAGTTACAATTTCCTCTTCCCAACCTGCTTGAAATTAAGGGTCATTGAATATCACCAAGTAAGAAGATATTGTTGTGTTATGCTTGTGTATTATATGAAAGAAAATCACATTTTTCCATTATAATGCTTTAAGACGAGCAGTATATCATCACAATGGCTTGCACACAGTGGTTGTAAACCTGTGTTCAATCACTGTCACTGAGTGACTGATAGATAGATAGATAGATACTTTATTAATCCCAATGGGAAATTCACATTCTTCAGCAGCAGCATACTGATACAATAAATAATATTAAATTAAGAATGATAATAATACAGGTGAAAAAAACAGACAATAACTATGTATAATGTTAAATATTAACGTTTTACCCCCCCTGGTGGAATTAAAGAGTCGCATAGTTTGGGGAGGAACGATCTCCTCAATCTGTCTGTGGAGCAGGACAGTGACAGCAGTCTGTCGCTGAGCTGCTCTTCTGTCTGGAGATGATACTATTAAGTGGATGCAGTGGATTCTCCATAATTGATAGGAGCCTGCTGAGCGCCCTTCGCTCTGCAACAGATGTTAAACTGTCCAGCTCCATGCCAACAATAGAGCCTACCTTCCTCACCAGTTTGTCCAGGCGTGAGGCGTCTTTCCTCTTAATGCTGCCTCCCCAGCACACCACTGCGTAGAAGAGGGCGCTCGCCACAACTGTTTTGATAGAACATCTGCAGCATCTTATTGCAGATGTTGAAGGAAGCCAGCCTTCTAAGGAAGTATAACCGGCTTTGTCCTTTCTTGCACAGCGCATCAGTATTGGCAGTCCAGTCTAATTTATCATCCAGCTGCACTCCCAGATATTTATAGGTCTGCACCATCTGCACACAGTCACCTTTGATGATCACTGGGTCTATGAGGGGTCTGGGCCTCCTAAAATCCACCACCAGCTCCTTGGTTTTGCTGGTGTTCAGGTGTATGTGGTTTGAGTCGGACCATTTAACAAAGTCATTGATTAGGTCCCTATACTCTCCTCCAGCCCATTCCTGATACAGCCCACGATAGCAGTGTCATCAGCGAACTTTTGCACATGGCAGGACTCCGAGTTGTATTGGAAGTCCGATGTATATAGGCTGAACAGGACCGGAGAAAGTACAGTCCCTTGTGGCGCTCCTGTGTTGCTGACCACAATGTCAGACGTGCAGTTCCCAAGACGCACATACTGAGGTCTGTCTTTAAGATAGTCCACGATCCATGCCACTAGGTATGAATCTAATCCCATCTCTGTCAGCTTGTCCCTAAGGAGCAGAGGTTGGATTGTGTTGAAGGCGCTAGAGAAGTCTAGAAACATAATTCTTACAGCACCACTGCCTCTGTCCAAGTGAGAGAGGGATCGGTGTAGCATATAGATGATGGCATCTTCTGCTCCCACCTTCTCCTGATATGCAAACTGCAGAGGGTCAAGGGCGTGTTGAACCTGTGGCCTAAGGTGGTGAAGCAGCAGCCTCTCCATGGTCTCAATCACACGTGATGTCAGAGCAACAGGCCGAAAGTCATTCAGCTCACTAGGACGTGATACCTTTGGGACTGGGGTGATACAAGATGTTTTCCAAAGCCTCGGGACTCTCCCCTGTTCCAGGCTCAGGTTGAAGATGCGCTGTAGAGGACCCCCCAGCTCCGATGCACAGACCTTCAGCAGTCGTGTCATTTCCATTAGGAGTTGATACATTCTCCATGTCTGTGTGCTTCTGGAGAGCTGAGTTGGATGGCAACAGCTTTGAAAGACCAGCTAAACCAAGTGAAGGGAACTAACCTTTGGTGATATAGGGACCGGCTCACCCCATTATGCAAAGTCTGCTTCAAGAAATCTGAAGACACTGCAGACTATGTTGAAGTGGTTAAGCAATCTGTGGAAGTGACCACTGGAAGTCATAATCACCAACCCACACACGGACAGTCCTTGAACTAGTATTCTGTTTCTCCTGTTAGGGCAGCAGATGAGTTCAGCAACAACCAAGGTGACTGAACAGCCCTGTTTATCATAGCACTACTCACTCTAGTCTGGAAACCGGCCTAGAAAATTTGGCCTAGAAATTGCCTGCCTTGTCAGTTTATCATGGCTGGCAGATCTTCCAGCATGCAGCTAGAAGCTCAATACAATGACCATGACAAAAATTAATATACACACTAATTGAGAAGGTGGAAACATTGACATCACAGCCTTGAGTGAAACTCATCTTGCAGAGGGAAGATCACTAACTAACCTCTCCAGTGGCTTCAGTTTTTCTTGGATAAATAAAGCTCAGAATAAGGACATGATCTACTGAGTAGGCCTAGCCATCAAACCAGTCTGATGAAACAACTTCCAGAAGTACAGACTGGTATTAACGAAAGGCTCACAATGCTCTTGCTTCTAAGCAAATGTGAATAATATGATCTTCCTAGTAAAAAAATAGCAAACAAATGCATAATCACCTTGGTACAAACCAGATCCAGACAAGGCCACTGTTACTGACATACTGGTTCTTCAGGATTACTATCAGCACTTTAAAAACTGGGAGATGATACATTAAGACAGAGGCATGCTGGTGCTGGTTCGTGTATTGTACATCCAAGGTTTGAAACTTGGATACATTTGCAAAGAAATAAGCAGAGTTTGCATATTCTTCCTGTTTCTGCATTTGTTTTCCTCTCACATTTCAAAGGTTAGGTTGATTTCCAGTTAACTGAACGTGGGTGTGGATATAAAGGGTTCAGCAATGGTGGGACACCTCAAGTAAAGTTAATTCCAACTTTAAGCCCAATGCTGCATTTACTAGACAATCCTGAATTAAATTAAGTCGGTTTAAGAATATTAAGGCACTTTGTTTTTTTTCTCCAGAACTGCATAGCCTTGTTATAAAATTAAACAGAATAGCATTTTAGCCTAACTTCTTGCAACTTTCAATTTCAATTCCTGGGCATCTTTAATGCCTTTTTAAGCTTTCCTAACAGTCCACTCTAACCCTTGGGTTCATTCTTTCAATCATATTTAGGCTATAAGGACAATGTATTTTTATATATGATTAGACATTATTAAACTATATTACCTTAGGCTTGGCAGAGACTTAGTTCAATGAAACATTTAGGGATTTTTGTTCTGATTTTATTCTACGTTCACTTTAATTATTCATAAATCTTAATAATCATTACAAGAATTTGAATTACTTATGGTACAGTAACCTCTCAAGTAATTATTTATGGTGTTCTCTGCACAATACAAACTACCTGCCTTTGTCTTCTTTATACTTTAATAGCACTTCCATACCTATTTGTATTACATTGGTGCCTGTCTAGTGGATGCTCTACTTCCATTTAGAAGGCTTTTAGCATATTGTCCATTTCTCACACATTTACCAATTTTATACATGTTTCATATTTCAGAATCTAAAGGAAGGTAGGTTATTTAATGTACAAGTGATGTGATTGAACCAAGAACATAAATGATTATAACAGTCCCATTAATACAACTTTTGCAGTTAATTAATATTTGCAGGTTCTCCAACTTGCAGTGAAAACCTGGAGGTTGGTGGCAGAATTGGCATTTCAGGCACCATAAAAAATCTCACACTGTTTCATTCCATCTGAGGTGTCACCCGTCACATTGGGTGCACTTGGGTACTAATCTGGGATCTTGAGGTGGTTTGTCATGTGATGGATGCGGCAACACATTGTATCAGCGCATGCTCCTAACCTCTCTCCTCTCTCTCTTTTTTTATACAGAGTGTATGATAATACCAACTGCAGAAAGCAATATTCTTGTGTTATAACACAATAATTATTGTTAAATTATGCAATAATTACTGAGGAGTAACACACCACTTTTAAAAAATAATAATAATAATAATTAACTTTTTTTGTTTGGATCGTCAGGAATAAGCTTCCAAGGGCATGCACATTCCTAGTTTTTTTGTTTGTTTGTTTGTCCTAAATATAAGCTTGCAGATAATGACTTATTCTAAGTTACAGGTACAAGGATCAGATTTTCTATTAGCAATTTAGTCTTATTTTACTATATTGTGACTTCCTGGCTTGGAATGAGGTTTCCAAGGATGAAGGCACCACCTGGTTAGTATACCGTTGGCATATGGCACTGGGAAGTCTAACAAAAAGGTTTATATGAGAGTAACAATGGCAGCAGGAGAGATTCTGCTTATGTCAATGAGGATATGCAAAATGCCAGTGGTGTAACTGGCTTGCTGAAGGCCCCTGTGCAGTGCCCTGAGGTGGGCCCCTCCTGTCTAGCAAAACTGTTAGTATTTTATTCGCAACTAGATCCTAGGGGCTAGCTGGGCTGGTGTCCATGAAAATCAGATTACACACAGATGAAAAACAAACTGGCTCTCTAACATTGGAATTTGTAATAACTTTTTTAATCGCTTTATTACAGCAGCTGTAACTTAGCAAAAATAAAGTAAATTGTGGGAATGGAGGTGTGGGTAGTAGTAGTAGTAGTACATATATATATATGTAAGATGTGGACCCGCCTACTTTTCCAAGACAACTTTGTGAAGGAAGATGATCAAAATGTAAAGTAAGCTAGAAAGTAGAAACTGTTCTGTGCTATAAAATTAAGCCATTTCAATTTGTAACAGATTAAAACGACAAAACCAGCTGACAGGATACTACTACACAATCGACCTGTTTTACACAAGTTCTGAGAAAATGGACATCATAAAGTGAGGTGTCAATGGTTCCAAGAAATTTGCCTTGTCGGTAGGAAATTGCTTGTTCATATACAGTATATTGCTTGTTTGTTTTTAGTAGTTTCTCCATTTTGAACGGTTTTAGCAGATAGCACCTGATCTGAAGCTGATGTATCACTACTTCCATAATCGTTATAGTTGCATCTATTTCACTCACTGCACTGTCTGCATAACCTGCTTGCAACCATTGCGACGATTCACCAGCCTCGGCATTCTCAGTTACCACTGCTGGCCCTTGCTCAGTTTTGAAAAAGGTATAAATCTTGGTAAGCTTAGTGCTTTTTAGTTCCTGTTGCAGGCATGCCTTACGTTTAGCAACACCACTCTTATAATGTTTGCCAGATCCGCTGCTACTGGCCAACATGGTTTCGTCTGCCGAGAGTATAAAAAGCATCAAATTGTCCAAATATTCGGTGTTTGCCAACTAATGGAGAACATAACTTAACATCAGAATTGTTATGATTTACCATTTACGAGTTCAAATTTCAAAAACTGTTAACATCAAATCAAAATTCAAAAGTAACAATTATTTATGATAATAATGTATATTTACACTATTCATGTGACGTCCTTCAAAACTTCATCTATTTACATCCGCTATGGCACACCAAAGGTTGCCAAATTTGGGAATGTGCACTTCCCTGTAAGGCGGACTAGGACGTGTTGTGCCTCCAATTAGACTCCGAACTCCCGAAGTCTAAATTCGTGTGAACTGTAGGCCTGCCAAATACGTAATATCATCATGGATTACATTGGACTGGCCTGGTGATGGTGAAAACATGCAAATAAAACTTTGAATTATTAAAGCAATGAACTATGTAAGTGATTGAAGTTATTCCATTTTTTTTTTTAAATCTATTTGGCCCCAAGTGGCCCGCCTAAGCTCATAGGCCCTTGTGCTTTGCACCAACTGAACAATCCATTGCTACGCCACAGCAGAATGCAATGTGTGGCAGGTCCTCCATTTATAGGAGGGTCCACCAGAAAATACATAAGAGATAAATAGTCAGGGTGAAACCAGGAAATGCCTGTTGCTCTGTCCGAAGACTGTGACCAACATGCATGCCTGACTGTGACTAAAATACATAATATCAATTTCTTTTAGAGCCCGAGTGGCAGAGGCTAAAAAACACAAACCTTAATCAGAAATCATTAAGCAGGCTAGGTTTAATCAAATGTGCAAACCTTCCTAAAGAGCAAAAATTACTTTGTAGTCACAAGGAAACTAAAATTGTAATTCCTTCTGATTTACTTGTATTATTTAATACATTTACAAAATGAGTCTTTGCTTTGATTTAGTTCAAACTATTGACAAAGGAACACCTACACCTCATTTCTCTTTCATAAGACAGGGACCACAACAACCCCAGTTAGCACATTTGCACAAGCACTGCAGTAACAAGAAAGCTGTGTAAGGCAAATGTGAATGACATCATTAAAGATGCAGCAAAAAATGTAATACATAAAGAAGTATAAATGATGAATAATGCAAAAATAACAAAAATAAATAGAGTATATTGTTTTAAACATCTGAAGAATCTGGCGAAGAGAGACGGAGACCAGGGAAAGAGTGGCAGTGGTGGCACCTCCAGGCTGGTAGAGGGCACAAGATCTGAGAAGGGCTCGTATGTGACCATATTGACACTCTAATGGTGCAGACAACTGGGAGGCTGTCTTGGAGACTGAAAGGTCAAGGTTCAAGGTGTGATAGATGGCCGGCAGCTTATCCCGGCTGACACATCCAGGCCGCTAGATGGAGTCCTCCCTGCAGCATAGAGGTGCCCCCACAGGGCATCATGGGAGATGGAGCTTGGATTTACAACCCTGCTGGGGACTGTGGGTGCCACTGTGTGACGCTGCAGGGAGACGCAGGGATTTTTATTTTCCCTATAGCCCGGAAGTACTCCCAAGTCACGGGGACGGAAGAACAGAAGTACTTCCGGGCTGAAGAAAAATATAAGTCTTCATCTGACCCGGAAGTGCTATTGAATCACATGAATTGAAATTGAAATTTATTGATTTGTTTATTGTGATTATTGATTTATTGTTTATTGGGGGTGATTGTGGTGTCTACTGTGGCACAATATCGAAAAGAACAAATTAAAAATATTTTCTAGTGCTTTTACTTGGTGTCTTGGACATTTGTCTGCGGGGTTTGAGGAGTGATAGCGCCCCCTAGTGTCAAAGGATTCAAGGAGACCCTTGTAGGAGTTCTTGCAGAAAATGTATGTGCCATGGGAGTGATTAAGAGGTTTTAACAAAACTGAGCCTGGGAAGGGGTGTAAACCCATCTCAGGGCAAGATGTAGAAGAAGAGCTGATGGTGAAGGTTCAACTGGCAGAAGAAAGACAGACAAGGCCCAAGAAAGGAATTAGCCATGAGAGATGTAATACTTTATGTGATACAGGGGGCATCCACCCAAATAGACAGGCAAGGGTATTGTATGACTTCTGCATATTTAGTATTTTCTGTGCTCCATTTGTTTGTCTCTCCCTCAAGTTTAATTTGTTGTTTTTTTTAAGGTATGGAGGGCTATATAATATATGCAGTATATACTTAAAACACTTATGCTTTATTATCCAATTATAAATATTTTATAAGGTTGGGCGGCTGGGTTTTATAGTCATTGGTTTCTTGAAAATACAGTTTCAGCTCACAGTATGAAACCATGCTGTCATACTTATTTGCCACTTTAAATTACCCACGTTTTAATATGTGTGAGCAAAATAACGGTGTCTACGTGACTTGGGGCTGGGCATTAGTACTGAATAGGGAGAGATGGTATGCACTTATGGAAGATAATGAAAGCAAAAGTGGTACAAATATGAAAAGTAAGGGTAAACCAGACATGTTTAAAACTATGACACGATGACATGATTAAAACTAGAATAAGCCAGTTACTACTATAGTAAACTGAAGTTTATACAAGATAACCTGAATGTAACAAAAGTAGATAGATAGATAGATAGATAGATAGATAGATAGATAGATAGATAGATAGATAGATAGATAGATAGATAGATAGATAGATAGATAGATAGATAGATAGATAGATAGATAGATAGATAGATAGATAGATAGATAGATAGATAGTGTTGTATCATGTTATCAGATCATGTTATCAGATCGCACAAAAGGTATCAACTAATCCCTTAGTTTCTTTTCTAAATGAGAGACAGAAATAAATGTCAAATTCAGCTATACATCTGTTACCTGTAACCTCTTACCTGTCTCACTGTCTGTACTGTCTCACTGACTTGATCATTTTACAGTCTTCTCAAAATATAAAAAGTGATATGGATATCATTATCACAAAATAGATAGATAGATACTTTATTAATCCCAAGGGGAAATTCACATACTCCAGCAGCAGCATACTGATACAAAAAACAATATTAAATTAAAGAATAATAAAAATGCAGGTAAAAATAGACAATAACTTTGAATAATGTTAACGTTTACCCCCCCTGGGTGGAATTGAAGAGTCGCATAGTTTGGGGGAGGAATGATCTCCTCAGTCTGTCAGTGGAGCAGGACATTGACAGCAGTCTGTCGCTGAAGCTGCTCCCCTGTCTGGAGATGATACTGTTTAGTGGATTCAGTGGATTATCCATAATTGATAGGAGCCTGCTCAGCGCCCGTCACACTGCCATGGATGTCAAACTGTCCAGCTCCATGCCTACAATAGAGCCTGCTTTCCTCACCAGTTTGTCCAGGCGTGAGACGTCCTTCTTCTTAATGGTGCCTCCCCAGCACACCACTGCGTAGAAGAGGGCGCTCACCACAACCGTCTGATAGAACATCTGCAGCATCTTATTGCAGATGTTGAATGATGCTAGTCTTCTAAGGAAGTATAGCTGGCTCTGTCCTCTCTTGCACAGAGAATCAGTATTGGCAGTCCAGTCCAATTTATCATCCAGCTGCACTCCCAGATATTTATAGGTCTGTACCCTCTGCACACAGTCACCTCTGATGATCACGGGGTCCAGGAGGGGCCTGAGCCTCCTAAAATCCAACACCAGCTCCTTGGTTTTGCTAGTGTTCAGGTGTAGGTGGTTTGAGTCGCACCATTTAACAAAGTCCTTGATGAGGTTCCTATACTCCTCCTCCTGCCCACTCCTGATGTAGCCCACAATAGCAGTGTCGTCAGCGAACTTTTGCACGTGGCAGGACTCCGAGTTGTATTGGAAGTCCGATGTATATAGGCTGAACAGGACCGGAGAAAGTACAGTCCCCATGCGGCGGTCCTGTGTTGCTGACCACAATGTCAGACCTGCAGTTCCCGAGATGCACATACTGAGGTCTGTTTGTAAGATAGTCCACAATCCATGCCACTAGGTATGAATCTACTCCCATCTCTGTCAGCTTGTCCCTAAGGAGCAGAGGTTGGATGGTGTTGAAGGCGCTAGAGAAGTCTAGAAACATAATTCTTACAGCACCACTGTCTCTGTCCAAGTGGGAGAGTGACCGGTGTAGCATATAGATGTCATCCTATGCTCCCACCTTGTCCTGGTATGCAAACTGCAGAGAGTCGAGGGCGTGGCGTACCTGTGGCCTCAGGTGGTGAAGCAGCAGCCGCTCCATGACTAAAATGACTTTAAATGACTGTTAAAGGAAAGTGTCATTAACCATCCACATAAGAAAGTGAACACAAAGAGCTGTCTTTTCTAAAGTGTCAGTGGTAGCTACACAGACCCTTTATTTACCCCACATCTTGACTTTACTCAGGAAACTAATGTGTTAAAAATACTCAGCAGTTCTAGAAATAAATAAAATACAAACCTACTATCCACTAGTAAATTCAACATGCACTAGAAGACATTCAGTTCAATTCATTCTTTTGGCAAATGAAACCAAAGTGCTGTTTCAAAAAGTGAATACACAAAATTACTTAAAGTTGTGATTTGGACAAAAAGCTGTTATTATCACAAGTGCCATATTGGTGTCTATTTTAATAAACGTTTCCCAATAAAGGATAAAAGAAAAAACAATTATAATACTAGTGATGCCTTAAAAAGACACGTAGCTTGTATCCAAGCTGGACTACAATGATCCAAATTAATGCTGCGCTATTAAATGATTATGATAATGGCTGAGAATCTTTCAACTGGGAGAAAAACTGAAAGAAAATTATTTGATAATTATCAAAAGTACTGAATGAATGTAAACTAACACTAATAAAATTAAAATAAATTAGAAGAAAAGCATTTGTGTAACATTCTATAAGTTAGACACTGCAAAATGTTCAAGTCCAAAGTACAACGAACAGGCTTATTGTTGAAATGAATGAGGTCAGTCTGTAATTTTAAATCTAAATATTTTCATTCTTTTTGCGTGTAGTTCCATCTGACATCTTCAGTTCTTTATCATTTACAGTATATGCACAATACACTGCCTGAATTTGTGTCCCTAGAATTGTCTATTAACTGACAGATGACAAGCTCACCACCATGCAGATTTATTTGTTCTTTTTGTACACCTCATATAAATAAGAAAACCCGAATTGAATAAGAGAGAAAAACTGTCTCTATTATACTGTAGTTCAGCACACACTATACATTTTGGAAACAGAATTTTATGATTGTGCATTGTAAAAGCTTTTTGAATATTTGAAATCTACTGCAGGGCTAAAATTGTAAATGCAGTTTATGTTTTACACTGTTACAGATGTTATCATATATCCGTTTTGCACTTGATCAGCTCATGACTGGTTGACTGCTCTATGTTTTTCCGTTCTTTATATTCCAGCAATATATACTGACTGCTCTTCTTTCTTCCATTTTATTGCTCAGTTTTTTTTTCATTTTATCTTTAAAAGATTATTTCCTCAGTTCCCATTCACTGTTGAGCTGGACAGAACCATACTAGTAATTTAGACGACAACTTACATCAGCGTGCTACTCAGTCCAGGGTTGTCTCCTGTCTTGCGTTTATTGCTGCTGGGACTGGCCGCAGCCTCTATGATTCTGAACTGTATGAAGCTACTTTAGGAAGTTTAATATTCAAGCATAAGGTGAGGGCAACAGGTAACCCTGCTGGCATTCTTTGAGAAAGAGAAAGAAAGCCAATCTGATTGATGACTCTAAACTCTAGACTTCAGCCTACTGAAACCCTGCACTGAAATAAAGATTGAATCATCATACTATCCATCCATCCATCCATCCATTCCTTTTCCGCTTATCCGAGATCGGGTCACAGGGGCAGCAGCTTGAGCAGAGATGCCCAGACTTCCCTCTCCCCGGCCACTTCTTCTAGCTCTTCCAGGGGAATCCCAAGGCGTTCCCAGGCCAGCCGCGAGACATAGTCCCTCCAGCGTGTCCTGATTCTTCCCCGGGCCCTCCTCCCGGTTAGACGTGCCCAGAACACCTCACCAGGGAGTCCAGGAGTCATCCTGATTACATGCCCAAGTCACCTCATCTGAGTCTTCTCGATGTGGAGGAGCAGTGACTCTACTCTGAGCTCCTCCCGGATGACTGAGCTTCTCATCCTATCTTTAAGGGAAAGCCCACACACCCTGCGGAGGAAACTCATTTTAGCCGCTTGTATTCGCGATCTCGTTCTTTTGGTCACCACCCACAGCTCATGACCATAGGCAAGGGTAGGAACGTAGATCAACCGGTAAATTGAGAGCTTTGCCTTACGGCTCAGCTCCTTTTTCACCACGACAGACCGATGCAGAGCCCGCATCACTGTGGACGCCACACCAATCCACCTGTCGATCTCCCGCTCCATTCTTCCCTCACTTGTGAACAAGACCCCGAGATACTTGAACTCCTCCACTTGGGGCAGGATGTCGCTCCCAACCCTGAGAGGGTACTCCACCCGTTTCTGGCTGAGAACCATGGTCTCGGATTAGGAGGTGCTGATTCTCATTGCAGCCACTTCACACTCAGCTGCGAACCGATCCAGAGAGACCTGAAGATCACGGCCTGATGCCCGTTTCCTGAGCCCACCAAAACGACCCCCTCAAAGCCCTGGCTACGCCTAGAAATTCTATCCATAAAAGTTATGAACAGAATCGTTAACAAAGGGCAGCCCTGGTGGAGTCAGTCATACTAGAATGTTAAAATTATAGTTACACTTTAGGCTGTCTTTAAAATAATATTCAATCCCATTTTAGTAATAAAACAAATTAAAGAAATAGCAATTAGTTTTTTTTAACATAAATTTTGCCAAAACTGAAAAATATATTTTGTCAAGTTTTGAAAGAAATTGAAACTGATTTGAGAGTCAGTAACTGTGAAGAACTTCAGATTGCTCTACACACAGACCCCTGCCTACCTCTATCCCCTTCAAGCGGCTCACTATACTGGTATAACGGAAGGCCAAGCCAACCAAACTAGATCCACATCTGTCAAAAGCTTGATGCTTTATTCTAGTTTTGTGGACTTTACTCTGCTGGCTTGGAAAACAACAGCAGTAAAAGAAACTGTAGGCGATTATAAGTTCACTTTGAATTCTGAGTGTCCTTTGCAGGTATGACACTGTAGCTATAAGCCACCCCTTAAGGATTTCTATTCATTACCAAAAGAATGTTTCTAGTTTTAAGCACTGAGCACTTTTTTAAAAATCTTTAAATCATAACCAAACTGTTCCCTTGTGTGATGTTATGGCATTTAGGTTATTGCCTTCTTATGTAATATGCGCTTTTATTGCTATTAATAAATTTCTACTTTTAAGATTCATGATACCCATACACCGCGCTTATTACTTGTTTCTGTATGGTACTTTATAATTGCTACGGTAAATTATTATAGGTTACAAAACATATAGCAGAACATAGTTATATTTGTACTTTCAAAGGAAGCCATTTCAATAAATAATTCTTTGCATGAATGTAGATTTCAATTGATGGAGCTGATGACTTCTTACATACACGTTTTGACTTTTTTGTATACCTTAAATATGCCTGAACTTCAAATTTCTTTTTCAGAGTCAAACTTCTTCATTAATAGAAGCCTTGCACACAAAAAACATTGAATTGGCTTTCCCGTGTCAATGGGCTCTTGCATATGCTAATCATAGTGTGAATGCTTTTTGTCAGTCCAAACGATGCTACTTGATTCCTTCTTTGTATTAACAGGGCTCATTCTAATGACAGCACTGCCATTACATTCAGATGCCGAGCTGCATTACTGAAAACCAAGTAGTACAGCTGCACTACTCACCAAGAGTGACATCTGTGTTAGCTTATTGATCAGTTTCTTCTCCAGACTTTGATCTGGTTGTTCAGAAAGTGTTAAGATAACAACATATTAACAGTGAAGGAGAAAACCACTAATGGTTTATCAATTGGTATTCTTGGTTATGAAATATTTTTTATATATTACTACGTTCAGCTGATATAAGATGCTTTCTTTATAAAAATTGCGTGTTTTTTTTGGTTATAAAATAGTCCAAGAAGGAGTTTTCTGTGATAAAAGAGTATTTTTATCACTATTATTCAAGTCATTATATCTGAATTACCTAACATGTTACCTTTATACTGCGGTGGGTTGGCACCCTGCCCAGGATTGGTTCCTGCCTTGTGCCCTGTGTTGGCTGGGATTGGCTCCAGCAGACCCCCATGACCCTGTGTTTGGATTCAGCGGGTTGGAAAATGGATGGATGGATGGATGTTACCTTTATAAAAAGCAACTTAATAATTAGGAAATATTACATCTAGTGTAAAACGATTTGCGTTTGTTTCCTATTATAATTTGAAGTGGACACTCTTGAGCTATCCTCAAACACAAATAAAGACAAAAAAATACTAAATGTACAAATAATGATGCAATTATTATAAAAATCCAGCACAGAAACAGGAATGGAACCTGCTACCTGTGTGGGACTGGCTAACAGATAATTGCCCTATCTATTCAATGAAGTGCCTAACACACTTAACCACAATGTCTCAAACCGAAGAAAACCCCATATAAGAACTTCCATACCTCTGTGGCTTCACTTCCTAACCTCACTCTCCTGACTCCATGCTTAGAATCTCTTTCTATCTTTGAGCCCACTAGCACTTCCAGGTTTTCATAGATTCACCTTAGAATTTTATATAGGTAAAGAGCTGGATGCCACTTTGACCAGAGCTCTTCTGAGTGGCTCCTGTTCTCCCTGCAAATCCAAACTGAATATTGGCCTTAACGCACTTGAATAGAATGGCAAATCCTTGGCTACATTCCCCTGAGAAATACCCCCTTTACACTATAGATTTTCTTGCAAAATCTCACAATGTTTTATATATTTGTCAGAGGGGGACATTTTTTTTTTTGCACTGGGTGGTTCCATTAGGCACCCATTGTTGGGACTGGGGGTAAGAAGTTAAAAGGCTGTCTGCAGGATGAAGGTATTTGCCATATTGCAAAGGAGTCACTTTGGCTGGTTGAGATTACAAACAATACCAAGTTGTGATAACAGAACTGCTCCTTCCTTGGAGGATGTCTGTATTTACCTGAAATTAACATGTCTGACGCTATTGGTTTCTAATCAGCATATCTGTACCTATTCATGATTGGTAACAATACATTTTGTTAACTTGTGTTTTCATTAACTGTTAAACCCAGGAAATTTAGATGTGCCATTGTTTAATCCGATTGTCCAGAACTGATAATGGCAGGGACTGAAGGAGATTTAAACTTCTGGGCAGGAGAAGGCAAAAGAGAGCAGGGACGGTCCACTGTGAACGCCGTCAAGACACTCAGACAGAGCACAGGGGCTCATAGGCAGACGAGGGTACCTGGCTGGCACGACGTGAGGCACAAGGATGGCAACACTTCCAGGGAGGAAGAGACAGCTTCACAAGAAGACGGCAGTTGTGGGTTCAGCGAGAGAGGGAAGCCGCATGAAAGGACCAAGCAAAGCTGACAGACGAGAAATGAGGCGTGCCTAGGTCACAGCAACACAAGGAGCCCAGAGTGGAAAAAAAAAGGAACGATGAAGAGACACTGACAGGGATTCAACAATTTGACACAACTTCCGTTGGGAAACGAGTGTCCGGTGAACAGAGTGCATCCGTGGATAGTTGAACGATTAAGTGTTGGGGTAACACAGTGCGCAAAATGGACTGTTTGTATCCTCCAAACCTTGTTTTTTATGGACTTTTAGAGTGTGGACTGTGTGCTTTCCTTTCTAAAAAAGGAATTTTGTTCCTGATATTGTTAGATTTTGTTTATTTTCATTTATCTTTTTAATATACTTATTATTGTCTGGTGTAAAAGAAGTTACTGTTTCTTTTCCTGAAATTACTGTGGTGTCTTTCATTGTGTGTTTACTCACCGCCCAATTTAAATAAACCTGTGTGCTATTATTGGTAAATTTCAGGAGTTCCCAGTCTCTTAATAAAACTGGGTGGCGTAGTCAGATATTTTAATGGTATCTAAGTTAGATTATCTATAAGTGTGACCAGACACCTGTCACATATTTGTTATGCTCCTTTTATTGAACCCTATTAACTATTATCCTGGAAGCGTCAGACAAAAAGCAAAAATCAAAACCTAGATGGGATGACAGTCCATTAATGGTGCAAACTTACACCAGTGATGTGTGGTGAGGTTCATGGCTGGTGAGGCACTGACTCACTCCTTCAGAGTCAGATTTACAAATATATGAACCAAAAACAGTACCTTATTCACTATTCAATTGGCAGCATGCACATTGACTACTGGTTATGTTTCATATCCCATCAGCATTCTTTACACACACATAGGTAAGGTACGTATTTGGCTAAGAAAGAACGATACATTTATAGCTGTGAGAGATCCCATTTTTTTTGTAAAATTGAAAACCGTTGATGGTCTTACCTTTATTTGTAAATGAAGTCCATGTGCCTATCCTTCTCCACGAAAATCTCTGTCACTTTCTTGTAAAAGTCCTCCTTATTTTCCTTTAGTTTTAAAAGTCTTAATCTTCCATTTTGGCATTCAGTCAGAACAAAAAATAAAAATAAATGGACTGCAGTGAACTTTCTGATATCGCTAATTTATTGGCGTCTAGTGTGTCTGCGTAGAAAAACAGCAGCAACAGGCACCTGTTGGGCTCACATGCACCCCTTCAGTGCGCCATGGTACTGTCTGCCTCACCTTGGGCTTTTTCACTGTGGTTTTCTGTCAGATCAGCAAGACTAAAAATGTCACACACATTCATTAAAGATATTAGCCAGACTGTGGGAAGTCAGGGTGTATAATAAACACGTCTGCACACGTTATATTGGCGACATACAGAGAGACAGCAACAGGCACACGCCAATTACCTGCATCAGCCCAGTGTGTGAGGGACAGTGCAGTCCGAGATGGCTCGGCTCATCCTGTCACTGCCACACCTCGCGTTTCTCCCCTGTATTTGAACAGGAATCTAGCGAATTTTAACTATAAAAAATTATCAAAATTATTGGAATCATACAGAAAACAAATTTATAGCACAGACCATTGGACACATTTATTTTATGTTAAAATTATTTGTTTTTTCGCTTTTCATGATACACCTGCCTCCCCTGACCACATGTCCCTGACTTACACACACGCTCATGTTGGTCTTCACACAGAGAACCATAAACACATAGAATAAATTACCAACTAACGTGGTATAATGTAAGACTTTAAAACTCAACTCAACATCAAGTTGAATTGGTGACTAGGACTGATGACAGCTTATTCTTAGCTCAGCTTAAAGTCACCTTTAATTCAATTTGAAAATCTTTGGTGGATGCTGGGGAACACCAGATTATTTTGCAAAATTCTAAGTGATGGTGCTCACTTGGAAGAGCCGTACATAAAATAATGATTTATTGTTTGAGGTATTTTGACACTGAGCACAGAAAAAAAATGGCAACCTTGTTTAACTTTGTTAAATGAATTGATATTAGCTTATGTACAGCTGGTAATAAAAGAAACTCTTATGCAGTAGGAAATGTTGGAACAGATGATGCAAAGACTGTTATATTACTTATCAACAGGGTTTGACTGTACTGAATAGAAGTACCAGTGTTATGTATTCCGAATACAAAAATAAGCATTCAGGATTCATCATGTGGTACAATTATAATTTATTCAAGAATACAGTTACTTTATGAATACGTTTAAACTACATCTCCTAAAAAAAGCATATACACTCAGTCCCCCGCATCTGTGGGTTTCGCATCCGCAAATTAAGCCACCTATGAATTGAAAATATAAAAAAATAAATAAATAAAACAAAAAACTCCAGAAAGTTCCAAAAAGCAAAACTTTTGCCATTCACCAAGTACTATGCCCACCGCATTTGCCAGATCCTCAGTCTCTCTCCTGCACTTATTATTTGAGCATTGTTTGCCTCGTGTCTTATCCGTTTGACATTTGTGTGTCACTGGTTAATTTAACGTTCAAGCGTTGGGAGATTTGATTCTAAATGTTTTCTATTAGGAAGTCTAGCGCTGGCTCTCTCTCTCTCTCTCTCACTCTCGCTCTCCTGCTGGAGGCAGCAATGCTGTACAGTATATGCAAAATGGTTTGCAACATACCTCTGATTCTGGCTATTAATATTTGCTTTTTAGCCTCTTATGTCTAATTGCAACTTGAAAAGGCAACAAAGTTAAAAGGGGATTTGAATGGTGATCTGTGGTTGACTTTATTTGACTAGATAAAACATAATTACACAATGCAGAGCACACCTTTTGGAGTGTAAACGTACATGTCTTCGCCTGATATTATCCTGGAATTTTGGGACAGTGTTAAAGGGGGGTTACCCACATGCACTCTCTGTTTCCTCTAAAAAAATGGTTCCAAAATATCAGTTATGTGTTCAAAGCAATCCCTCAAAGACAAAGAGGAAGTGTAAAGTGCTAACTCTCAACAAGAAAGTAAAAATGTTAGATCTTTTGAAAAATGACATGCCGCTTGATTTGATTAAAGTATAAGTGAGAATGTGCGGAGGTTATATACAAATACTAATATTTTAGTGAATTATTTAGTTGGCAGGTTAGTTAAGCCTAAATATGCCACTGGAAAAATGCATAGCCTGACCTTGTTTTTTTTTTTTTAAATAATAATTTGGTTTAGGCTTTCTTCTTAAAGAAAGAACAAATATGAACGTGTAATGGATAAAACACACTCTGAGCTACAGTCATTATTTCTTTTCAAATATTGACTTTTATTAATGAACATTTCCAAAAGAAGTTGGTTTCCCTTTTTAGATAAAAAGTACAAACATGACTTCTGTTTTATTTTAGAATGAAGTGCATTTTTAGGACACCATTTAATTTAAATATGTTTAACTTATACTGTTTTTATGAATTAAGCCTATATATTAGTTCCTGAAAGTATTCGAAAAGTATTCTTAAAATATTAAGAATAATCTGAGTATTAGATTAGAATACAAATCTGAAAACTTTAAGGACTTTATATATTCAATAGTCAGTAATTAAATACTTTTTTAGGGTATTCTGCCCAACACTGCTTACTGCTGACATTTTTATTTCTATTGGCATAGTTGAATTTGTTATCTCTCATCTAATTGCCGGAATAACTTGGTACAAAGGCTGAGATTTGGCACATATGTGTAATAGCTTCCTATGAAATAGCATCAAAACAAAGACCTCAGCCATAGCTTTATCATCTGCTCAGGCTGTTCTTTGACTTACAATACAATATTGGATAACATTTTGAAACTTTGGTGAATTCATGAATTTACAACTTTAAAAGTTTTCACACTGTAAATTTTACTGACAAAATGTGTATCTTGTATGATTAGTAGTTTCAAATAGTGTACAGCTTTGAATGCCAAAATAGGTGAAATACAGGACTCATGTCAAACATAATGAGCACAGAGACATTATTTGGTTTTTTTTTGTTCTTTATTTCACCTTATACAATTTCTTTTATTAGGAATTTGTTAGTTTTCGCATACCCCTTGGGGTCAGAGTGCAGGGTCAGCCATTGTACAGCACCCCTGGAGCAATTACAGGTTAAGGGTCTTGCTCAAGGGCCCAGCAGAGTAGGATTTCTTTTTGACAGTGACGGGGATTTGAACCAGCAAACTTCTGGACACCAGAACAGATCCTTAGCCTCAGAGCCACCACTCCACCCTAAACAGTAGAATGGAAAATAATGTCACTTACTTCATTTATATGTTCATAGTTCAGGGCAGTAAAAACAGCAATGACAAGGACATGTTGTTTAGATAATGCATGGAGATTCTCTTCTGAAGGTGTGTATCTGTGCCTGATATTCAAACAAATCTTCATGTACAACTTATATAGTTAGTTGTATTGGCAGCATCAGTTTTAGAAGATGGGTAAAGCACTTATAAGACAAAAACATAGATATCAGTGATTTTCTACCTAGTGGTCAGTAACTTATTGGGTAACAAAACAAAATGGATAAGTTTCTTATAAAGAATTGACATTAGTGATTAAGAAACAATTCACATTGTTTTACAAAACTGACAATGAAATTAATTTTGCTGGTAATTTCACCAAAGCTTTGGTGGGTTTAAAAGGTTTTATGGTGTAGAAAACAAGTAAGATTGCTCCCTAAACACTTGTTACTTCCATTTTTTCTGTGGTTTTTCACTTAGCAGTGCAATGCCTGTGCATCAGTAAAATCAATTGTATTGTACTCCTCTCATTCACATCACCATGGAGGTCCTGTGCTTTTTGTAAAACTATCACATGGTGAATATTTTCCACAAACAAACATGCATCACTGGCACATTACAGTTTTCTCCACAGTAAAACTCCCTATACAGAAAGTTGATTGTCACCCCTCTGTTTCCTAGTAAATACACCTTGCTGCTTCTTGATTCAAGCTGATGAAGGTTCGCACACTTCGTGTTTCATTTCTGTGTCCGGTACCTCTATAGGATGGCATCCACCAACATTCTCATCATTACTGGTAAAGTTAAAAAATAAGTCCACAGTTTTTTTTTTCTTGATATCTTTATTTAATTACTATAATAAACGAAAAGCAGATGCACATGGTATTAATGCATGAAAATGCTTCCAGATAAGAAATAAACTCATCTATTCTTGTATCAATGTCAGTTTCACTGGTAAGTGGAACAGCATTTCTTTCATAAATTTTATTGTGAAGTGAAACACTGACTTTCGATGCAATTTATGCTTATCACTAATTGACATGTTAACAATAGAAAGAAATGAGGGAGCCCAGGCAGCTGTGCTTTTATAAATCGATTTAGCAAATTTTTGCTGCTAGAGAATCATCAGACTTCTAGATAGTGACAAAACTGCAGTTTGAGATAAAAAAAATGTGTAAAAGAGTATACAAAGGTACATACTGTATAGCTACTGTACATAGCAATTACTTATATATAATAATTCCATTTTTTAGAGAATCAGAAAAATATTATGTTTATTATATTTGGAATGATCTTTGTAATTCTGGTTCTCAAAATAAAGAAGTCAAACCAGCAACATCTGCCAAAAGTCACACTTCAGAATTATGTTACTTACCCAGTTATACACAGAGATTGCTTTTCTGATTCCTGTTTTGCATCCGCAACATGTTCTGAAGGTTCCTGAAACCAATTGTAAAATATTAGTATTTGATTAATTCCTACTTTGTATATGAAACTTGTCCTGACCTTAGAATATCGACCAGAGTCTATAGTGATATGTAGGTCATATGTGATAGGCCTACAGTGGATTCAGAATGCATTCAGACCCATTCACTTTCTGCACATTATTGTGTTGTAGATGTAATTTTGAATGGATTAATTTGCCATTTTTATGATTTTAAGCTCAATAACCCAGAATAACAAAGTGAAAAATTTGCAAATTTATTAAAAATCAAAAACTGAAATTTCTCATTCATATAAGTAATCATAGCCCTTTGGTGTGGCACACCAAACTTTTGTCAGGTGCATCATGTTTGCATTAATGATGTATCTAGATCTTGACCTCTGTCCACCTGTGATAAATTCAATTGATTGGACATAGTTTAGAAAGGCACACACCTATGTACATATAACGTCACACAATTCACACTGCATGTCAGGATAAAAAAAAAGCCATGAACTCCAAAGAGCTCTCTGTAGATCTCCACGATTTTGATTTTAACTGCGTTTTAATGGATTATTTATTTATTGTTATTTAAGGATATTTTAACCTCCCCATTTGCTTAATTTTCTGGATTATTTATTTATTTTATTTTCAATGATTGGAGCACTGCACTTTTGAACACTGTTTAGGGGACTGATTTTAATAAAAGCATTGATACTTTTGTACCAACCCATTGGAGAATTTGTGTGTTGTCATTCTCATTTGCCTGGCCCATCTTGGTTAATGACTATTGATGGTTTGGGGTTCAAGAGCCTCCTGGCACCGAAAAAGGAGTTTTGAGCTGACCCGGACCATCACAAAACAATAGCTGCTTTTTAAGCAAAATGGGAGTAACAAGTCTAACTTGTACTAAAGATAAAGTGCAAGCACTTATTAACTGTGTTTGGTGTGGCTTGAAAATGTCAATCAGTAATGAAGGGCATTATGTAAGTACATAATAACAAAAATAAAAAAGCAACAAGTACACTCGAGATCCATATGTACAAAGCATTCAGTCATTCAACCTTAAATCTTTTATCGAGCACATTTATCTCGTTTAAAATTGTCCAAAATGTTTCTAAGGCAAGATTCATCTTGTGAATGTTGCAGTCTAGCTACAGCCTCACTGGGCAACATATTCTGGGTATGCACCAAATTAACAACATTTTGGACAAAAATCTTTGCATGCCTATTAGACAGCTTTGGTTCTACAATCACTCCTAATCCTTTAATAGTGTTTGTTGTACTCCCACACAGCCTTAAAGTGGAGAGGGACAAACAAACTATAATTGCCTTTACTACACTACTAGCACGTAGACTTATCTTGCTCAACTGGAAAACTCCCACACCACCACTCTTAAGTCGTTCAGTAATAGATATTCTTTACTACCTGAAACAGCAAAAAATCTAATTATCACTTCGAGGATCTATTTAAAACTTTTTAAAAATATGGCAGAATCTAATCAATAACATTTTAGAATAAGCTTCGATTTCAGGGAAAAGGATACCCTACTTTTCTTGCTCCTTTTGTACAGTAGCTTCGGTTGGTGGCTCCTCTCTCTTTCTCTTGGATGGGGGTTGAATTTTACTTTGATTTGTTAAATTTGACTTGACTGTATGTAATGGTTTGTGTTTCTAATTGAAATAAATAAATAAATAAAAAGCAACAAACATAACAATTGTTGACACAGTAATCTGTTTATGTGGGTTGCAGGTGAGGCTGTGGACAAGTGTGATTCAGAGTGGCAGTACAATGCAATATTTTAGTGGCATTATGATCAACTTGGAAAAAGATTTGTTTAAATTGCAATAGTCATTTGGTGTCTTGTACTTGGCAAGCATAAAATATATTGTATTAAAGATTGTATACCTCACTCTCTCGAGTTGCCTGGATGACATTCCAAGACTCATATAGGCTTTGTACATAGCTGTTGTCACACACATGCGCATGGGAAGCAGCTAAAGGGCCTGAATGTTACACGGCAGACCAGGGGGTGGCGAAGTGCACTGACTCTTTATCTCACTTTTCTGCAGACTAGTTATGAGAAATTATGCCTGGCCCTGATGACGTCACTTCCTCTGCTTGCCTTTAAAACCGCCATTTTGAACATCTCAAATACAGTTCTGTTGTTGACTCTAACCTGTAATGCATTTATTCAGCCAATTTTGCAACCAGGAAACCAATATACTGGTGGCTGCCCCAAATCTTTGTGTCTCTTTGTCAAGTTTATGACACTGTTTTATAACATCTCAAAAACGGAACTGTAAGTTAGTCTTGCAAGTATTACTGCAAAAGCAATACTCTGCTCATACTATTTTTTTTTTTATATTGTTGCTTAAGTTATCAGGCATATGCGAATAGGAGACATCCACAGGGCTCTGGACAGGTAAGCAATACCACTGCCAGGATGAGAGGTACCGCTCTTTTCTCCACAGTTCAGAGGGACACTGACCAGATGACGAATGACCTCAGCTGTTGTTCCGTCATTATGCCTTTTCCCTTCCAGGAACCAGCATCTTAAAAACCATTCGGCACAGAAAGGAGGCAGTCAGTTTTGTAGTCCACAGTGACTGAGTCGGTACACTCAGGAACACAACTTTTTTTTGTTATATTATGTTCATGTTTATAACACTCGTGTGTTGTTTATTTCCTCTTTTGCCATTTACCAGCTGCTGGCACCTTTTCTGTATATAGGTTTTCTAGCCATTAGATTTGCATATTGGTAATTGATGCATATTTGTTTTAGGAAAAACAAAATTATTGACATACACAAGGATTATAGAAATAGGATAACAGCTTATATATTGACTAGATGCAAAACAGTGGAGACAGATAAACATATAAAACAGTAGCAATTTGGTCAGTGCTCAATTAGTAGATTTCTGAGGTTTTCTTGATTTATAGTCTTTTCACTTTTGAAAATTCTTTCATGACGTCACAGTCTACAAGTTCTTGCTCTAATGCACAGCCCTGGATGACAAGAAGACTAAAACATCATGTATGGTGATTCAAAAATTTTGTCTCAAAAATGAATCAAAAACTTGTAAAAGTTCAAATTTTACCTTCCGCAGTCATGAGCTTTTTACACAATTGCAGCTGAACATTAGAAAGGAGGACCTCAGCTGTCTGTTTACAGGCTACTTAGGTTTCTTATTTATTTTCACAGTTTTATGATGCCAAGCCTATATGAATGATGTCCAGTGCTGTGTGGTGCTCTGTTCTCTGCAACTTTCTAGTAAAAAGCAGATGCTGAGGTTCCCTCCTTGAAGTGTGTTTCAGTCTTCCAAGAACTGACTCATTCATTGGCATATATCTTAAGCTTTCAGAAGCAGATCTTGGAGCTAGTTCAAAGCATCAAACCTCAAGGCTCTTTGGACAGTAGCTTCCAGTTCCAAATTATTTCTTTTTACCAGATCAATGGCTCAGGATCCTTCTCCAAAGTGATCCACACAACTAATTTTAAGGGAAGGTGTAGCCGCTGGTGACTGAAACAATGTCCCTTTCAGTTACAATATCTGTTTATAAGTGGATGATATTGTACAGTATATCAGAGTTAAAAGGGTTTAGGTTGCAGTGACAAGCTCAAAAATAAACTGCCTTTTTGCCTGAAAGAGTGTTGGCAGACATGTCAACATATCTTTGACATCTCTTGTTACAAGCCAAAGCTCAGAAAGCAAGCAGACCAAATGTTGGTAAGAGCTGCAAGACATTTCACCTACTTGCAGGTGGGGGACACTGGCTTTCTGCATCTCCAAGTCTGCTCTATTTCACAGAGTAGGTCTTTTGTGCCACAGAAACCCTAATAATATGGTCCAATAGCCTCTTTGTCATGGTACCTAAGATCCGATTATGTCTAGCAAGTTATACTAAGAGATCTTCTTCTCAGGAATCAAGAACAGATTTTAAAATATCTTAACTGTGCCACCATTGCCACAAAATGTGAAAGGTTGCATGATTTTGCTTATTAGAAGAATTTCAGTTACTACAACAGTTAGTCGCCTCACATAAATTTTATTTAATTAAAAAGTGCTTCTTTGAATTGTTCTTTCATTTTTCAGTGAACTGCTTTATCAGTACACCTTCATTGTGCACAGATATCTACATCTTTATCACAAGGTGCCTTTGCAAAGCAAAAAAAAAACTACAATATAAAATGACACAAGATAATAACCTGCTGAATTAATTAAATACATTTTTAAAATAATTAAAATTCAAGGTTAGATGCAAGCAGCTCTGAAGGAAGCCATGCTGCTCGAGATAATATGAACAACTAAATAATTCAGCATGTCTTTCAAAATTACAAGATTAAGAATATTATTGAATGCATTTTTTGTTTATGATCATTACTTTCAATCTTGCAACAGCACTCTAATATTTATGATTTGTGGTCTAACTTTCTGTTCTTTATTCGATTGTGTTGTAAATATGCATGTTGGACATATTCACAGTCTATTCGCTCCATGTTTGGAATTTTTAAATGTTTACTTTTGTGTATTCATATATTGTATTTTTATTTAGGCAATGTTATTTTAGATACTACCCAACTCACACTGCACCCGACCTCCTTGGCCCAGAGTAGAGTATCAGAGTAGAGCCGCTGCTCCTCTGCATCGAAAGGAGTCAGATGAGGTGGCTCGGGCATCTGATCAGGATGCCTCCTGGATGCCTCCCTGGTGAGGTGTTCCGGGCACTTCTAACCGGGAGGAGGCCCAGGGGAAGACCCAGGACACGCTGGAGGGACTATGTCTCTTGGCTGGCCTGGGAACGCCTTGGGATTCCCCCGGAAGAGCTAGAAGAAGTGGCCGGGGAGAGGGAAGTCTGGGCATCTCTGCTCAAGCTGCTGCCCCCGCGACCCGACCTCGGATAAGCGGGAGACAATGGATGGATGGATGGATGGATTTTAGATACTTTTATGTATAGTCATACCCATTTTAATATTCATCTTTGCCATCATCAAATTTTGTATCGGTGCTCTGCCCATTGCTTTCATGTCACTCTGAGATTACGTAACTCCCTTTGTCATCATGCTCCACCTAGATCAGATAGTGGTGTCCATCAGCATGCATCTGAGTATTGGGTTGAAGATATGCAAACAAATTAATGTGAGAGAGAGGCTGAAGAAATTAAGCTAGTGTTAGAACCTCCGCAATTACTATTTGTATTAAAATTTCCTTATTTGTGTTTTGGTACATGATTTAGATGGTTTATTTTGGTCATTTTGACTCTGGCCATGTATTTTTCCATCTTAAGGCTATCCTGAGCTCAATTACAACGCCAAGCACGTTTTTATGTACAGTTGCCTAAAACACTCCATAGAACAATTTTGTCACATATCTTTAACATAATATAATGGAAAGAGGAACTTATAGATTGTAACTTTAAAAATATGTCTCCAAAATAGTAAAAATATTTTTTTTTGCCATAGTATGTAAATAAACACCACCTAGGACTGTGCCCAGATTATGATGAAATGGCTTACAAATGTCTAAAGAGATGAATAACATGCAATACAAGATTTTGATGGATTTACACATTTTAATACTTCCCAGAACATGATTTAAATCTTTAAATCCCTTTTGATTTTGAACTATTGCTTTATTGAGTACAACCTCTGACTTTTTGCCAGAAGTGACCCTAAAATGTCATTTTAAAAATGTTACAAATTAGAGTTTCATTTTAAAAAATTAAAAGGTCTACAAATTTTATTTTCTTATTGTTTTCCTTTCACAGTAAAACACAAAAAAGGCAATAGGTCTCCAAAACCCACATAAAAGGCCAGACCTGCTCTTAATGCAGGCCTATTTCTTGTGAATTGGCCTCAACAGAGGCAGCCTAACCCCTGTTTAAATTGCAGGCTTCAACTGGAATGGTCCAGAAATATGAAGAGGCTAAACGTATAAGTATAAAAGTTCATTAAAAGGAGTAGAAGAAAACATGAAACCTCATGCCCAATACAAAACTAAACAAATACTTTTATAACACTGGGCAACAAATTTTTTTCTTTGTGAAAATTTTTTGGTAATTATAATAGACAGCTTCAAACTGAAATCAAATATAATTTAAATTGACTATATCACATATGAATTTGGAAAAACATTAAATAAACTTTTATTGAATTTGGCATGTTTAATCACTTAATAATACTGACACATTTCATTAGTTCAATTGAGCTAAAAATATTTTGCTGCTGATTTTTATATGTACTCAGCAGAATCTGATGCTAATCATTTCAGTTTTCCAAAATACTTAGCCACCCTTTATGGATTCCACTTGCCCTGATGCTGCTTTTTCATCACTACAACATTTTTATGAAACTTTTCACCATGCTTGTGAGTAACTGCACCAAGATTAGGAAGAAAGAATTCCAAGTGTAAATGCAGAACATTAGTGTCATATTTGACAAACATATCTACTACAAAAGCAAATAGGGATCACTATTTTATATTTTTGCTTCACATGTAAAATTGACATTAAACTGTAAATACCAGAAGACAATGAAGAAGCATGTGTCTGATCCTGGGTTATTATTATTCTCCCAAAAAGGGAAAAAATGCAAATAACTGTGTTAATGAATTTCAAAATAATTTTAGTATTTTAAATTCAGGTGTAAAAGAATACCCATATTATTAATATTGATGTATAGATAAGCACAAAATAAGTGATAATATTGGGGTGATAGTGTACTCAAAGAATTATGTATCCTATTATTGTCTAAGAAATTGAACTGTTTTAGACAGAGCCGTGCTATGTCTGCATCCATTAAAAAAAAAGATTACCTTTACACCAGTTCAAAATGAATCTGCAAATGACATGTGACTATTTTGTATTAAATGGAAAATATTAAAACCCTCAGATATTTTTGTCCTGAGCTGTCTGATGCATTTGTCTGCCTCCTATTGTTAAAAAGAGCGAGCAGCTCTGAGAAGAGGACTGACTAGAAATCCATTCTGAATAAACTACAAGGGGAAACAAAATATAAAGAAGCATTAGTTTTTATTTTTAGTAAAAGTCAGAGAGATAAAATCTTACATGTCTGTTGTGTTGCATGTTTTCTTAAGGAATGCTGAATAATCTGCAATGTACCTGCTGTCCAATGTAAACTGTCCATTACTAAAAAGCATCCTATTGATTACACATTCTCAGACAACGGTAGAAGGTTTGCATCAAAGAACTGACCATAAATTTCCTTAAATCAATGGAAGAGCATTCTATTAAAGATTTTTTGAATATGAATCAATATAATTTAATAAGAGATACGGCATCATGATGAACAAAAGCTAGTCCAGACTGGAGGACCAACAGGTCTGCCGATATTAAGATGTTAGTTGTTGGATAATTTAAATCAAAAGCAATTAGATTAATAAGATAAATAATGCCAATAAAGTTTATTAACTTTTTAAAACATTAATCTCAGTCAATAAAGTATTGTTCAAAAACAAAATGTTCATCTTTGTCATCTGAAGTTAGAAATAGAAATATTTATGTACAGTATGGACCTTCAAAGCCTTCATGAGTTTGAGGTCTCTCATTTTGGTAGGAACATGTGAAGAATTAAATGCATAAGTCAAGCAGTTTCTGACCTTTTTAGGGGTTTTCATAACCGTTTTAAATAAAATATTGCTCCATTCATTTTTCAATAATTTTAGCAGCAGTCAGGCTGTAAATCACGCATAACAGATGACTGGCAAGGTCAGACCTAGAAGACATTAGCCTGTACTGGAGACAGTAAATCATACTGATGGACAACCTCAAATACAACATTATTTTCTATTAACTTCAACCTCAACCTTTTGAACTGAAAATAATTTGTTGGTAGACAGGGCTGCATTGAGTTGCTTCATGCATATGAAATTAGAGAACAAAAGCCAAATATCACCCACAAGAAGTAACCTCTTGGGATCTGAAATACCTTTTTTGCCCATGACCTCCATCATGCATTCCTCCCCTGCTATCCATGCTCCTCAACAGTTCACCTTACTGCTTTTTAGCTTTCGGGTCAATTTAGTTCATAATCTTAATAAATTTACATCTTTGAACTGTGAGTTGATAAGCAATAAAATGTTAACTTTGCGTGTCTATTGATCATTCTTTGAGAACTTTTTAACAATATTATGTTCATGGCCTAAATGGCTGATACACTAAATTAAATTTACTGTGAGAAAATGAAAACAAATCCCCAATGCTCACTTAGTGGTGTGATTAAGATTAGATGACATCCTACTTTATTATCAATTCCTTGCATAACTGAAAAGTTAAATATGTTTGCTTTTTCTTGAATATTGCCAAAAATTGAATTTAATTGTACATTATTTATAAAGATTCATTCACTCATTCCTCTATGTATGTGTTCATCATTTTTTTAAGTTTTCTTATTATAGTTTAGAGGGGTGGGTAATTCCAGAAGCTGCAATCAAAAAATGTAAACATGTATATATCTATCCAGTGTAAGGATTTTCTTTACACGTTTTAGACTCTTGGCATCTCAGCAACAGCACATTAAATTATGGAATTAATGAGGACCACTTTACTGTTGGTTACCATTGTGCATTCTCCCGATCACACTTACAATGAGTCCATTTTGAGTAGCCAGTTACCTTAACAGAGCACATGAAGAGATACTAGCTGACATCGAAGCACTGTTACCATAACTTAGCCAAAACTATGGAGAAAGTCTTTGGCTCCTTCTTATACAATCAACGTGTACTGAAGGTGGGCTGGAATAACCCTTAAACTACTACTGTAATGGCATCTATAATAGTACAGAGTTTTAGATTTTTGAACACTTGGACTGGCAGGGTTCTGTGTACTTCCTTGCTTAATATAGAATATAATGGCATTATCCAAAATGATACACACTGTATCAGTTCTGCAAATGTAGCTATGAAACGTTTGTAATTCATTTCGAAATGGAGATATGCCTGTAATTTGTATGGTAATTTATATATATAGCATTAAATGCAGTGGTTAGTGCTGCTACTTTAGTCCAGGGTTTTAAATCTGGTCTGGTCACTGTTTGTGAAGAGTTACATGTTCTCTCTGTTAGCATTTTGTTTTCTTCAGACACTCCATTTTTTGTCTCTTATCCAACAGACAATGCATGTTATGTTAAAAGACAGCTCAGAATTGGGTCTTTATGAATAAGTGTGGGGGTCTGCATCGATGTTCCCCTGCAATGGACTAGCACTCCATTCAGGATTGTTTTCTGCCTTATGGTAAACTTTGCCCATGACCCCAAATAAGATTAAACAAGTTTGAAATTAGATGGATGGATCTAATGTACCTACCAGGAATACTAGATTATTTTTTCTCTGTATTTAACTTCATAAAAAAATCATTTCAATCCATTTTTTATTAAAGGCTGGTCTATCAGGGGAATATCGCAAAGAGTTTGGCATACTATTCTAGCCCTTTACAGGCAGTGCACATGTAGGATCAACAGGAGTCACTGAGTTGAGCTGTAGTCTAATGTCCCTGGTCCAAAATGAGACTAGTATCTAACCCTGAGGTGATCTGATCTGAGGCTGATAGGGATGATTGTATAAATACTAACGAGCTGAGAGTTAGAAGGATCTTCTACCAGGGAGCATCTCAGCTTGCATTTGGGTATCTGAGAATTAATAGAAGCTCAGCTGGCAGTAGGAAGAAAGGCCAGTTACCATGAAAGAGGTGGTGCAGGGGGTCTCCAACACGTCACTCGCGAGCTACTGGTAGCTCGCAACCCCTTTCCAAGTAGCTCGCCAAAGGGTTAATGAATCCTACATAAATTTGAAAACTTGATTAGTCAAATCAGGGGTGGGCAATCTTTCCAAAAAATCATATTTAACACAAAATCACGATCCACAATCTGAATTGCAATCTATCTTTACAATGTGGCATACACTTAAGAGAATATCTGGACTCAAACTCATCAAGTTTGCTAGCTAAGCAGAGTTAAGGAACATGCCCAGGAGCTGGCAAGTGAGTGAGCAAGGCCCCTTCCCTTGGCCTGCTATGTGTTTCTTGGATTCGCGCAAATAAATCAGTACCACAAGCGAACTATGATACATAGCGAAACGAGAGAAGTCGCAAAATCAACAGGAATGTTCAAGCAAATTATAGATAAAAAACCTGATCTAAATCCGTTAAGTAGTTCTCTCGTGAAAAGCGGACTGACATACAGACAGACAGACATTCGATTTTATATATTATATATTAGTAAACGTTCAAAATAATGCTCAGTTAAAGTCTCAACAGCATTCTCAGCATTTCTGGAGCTTAATAGAGCCAGATAACTATAAGAATCTTCACCAAACAGCTCTGAAAATGTCTGCTTTGTTTGGGTCTACATACCTCTGTGAGTCTGCCTTTTCTGACATGAATGTCATGAAGTCAAAGTTCAGAACAAGACTGACAGATGAACATTTAAATGACTCCATAAGAGTGAACCTAAGTGGCCACACTCCACCATACATCTCTCTTGTTGACTCCATGCAATGCCAGTCATCTGACTAACCAAAAAACACATCACACATGCAACTGGACATGTGAAAACTCTTGTGAAGTGAAACAGTGACATGTAACAAAATGACAAATGAATAAGCAATATCTGTGTATTTGGAATTCCATTGTTTTGTTTTGACAGCATTCATGTTTTAATTCAATAGTGTAAGAAAATGCATTCAGACATACAAAATGCAATTTTGCGGTGAACTAAATATTGTTTGTGATATTTTAATGCAAAATGTGAGTTGTGGACACCAACATTTTGTAAATGTTCAGGCAAAACAAGCTTATTCAGTTTGTTTGGGTTGAAATAAGTCATGAGAATAAACGTTAGAAAACATGAGTAGCTCTTGGCCATTTTCATTTTGTAAAAGTAGCTCTCAGGGGAAAAAAGGTTGGAGACCCCTGAGGTAGAGGATATGTTAAAAGTGCTCTGGGCTTTGTAATAGTAGAGTAACTGTGGTAAGGCACCTCATGGTTTAGTCATAGAAAATTACCTGTTTAGGAAGGCCCACTGGGTATAGGTTGTTTTCCATTTTTGCTTATTGTAATATTTATTCCTTAATTTAACCCTCTCTTAGGTGCTTTTTGGTATAAGAACACCACCTGTTTCAACCTTTTTGGTTGCACTGGTCCATTTTGGGTCTAGGGATGACTCACCATTTGTAATATTCGGTATTATTGTAAAAAGATTCAAAGTTAATTCATTCAACACTGATTTAAAAGTGCTACAAATTACAGTGTTTTAGGTGTACTGGCATCAAAGCTTAAAATTATAACTGCCTCATCATAAAATGGACTTGAATAAATGTCTACCATAAAAAAACAGTAAAAAGGTTAGTATTGATGCTAAATCTGTTTCACATGCAATTTTGCAACCACAAAACTCTCTAAGAAAGGTGTTTTGGAGTTTTAAAAAATTTCTGGATGGTTCAAAGGAGGCAACATTAATCCTTAAGGGTTTAGCGACACCATACACCCTTTAAGACCTGTTCACGTCTCAGAAAAGGATCCAGATGAATTTAAATGGGGAAAAACTATGTTTTGGAAATTCAGCATGGCCAAACACAACCCGCGATGAGACATAAAGACGTACTCTTAAATAAAATCTGTAATCCTTTAAGACAATAAAATTGTTATCGAAATTAGTTGAAAAGATAATGCTGTTCCTGAGGTCGTTGGCTGGTACAAACTTTGCTTGTGCTGATAATGGTGTTCTCCAGTCAGCTCCAGCATATTCCTGCTGCCTGATTGGAATTGTAGACCCTGTGTTAGAACATTAGAACAATATTAATGAGAACTTGCCATTCAGCCCAACAAAGCTCGCCAGTCCTATCCACTTAATTCTTGTAGAAAACATCATCTAGTTTTGAAAGTTTCTAAAATCCTACTGTCTACCACACTACTTGGTAGCTTATTACAAGTTTCTATGGTTCTCTGTGTAAAGAAAATCTTCCTAATGTTTGTTAAAAATTTACCCTTAACAAGTTTCCAACTGTGTCCACGTGTCCTTGATTAATTTATTTTAGATTACCGTAATAGTCTCTATCCTCTGTGCTAATTTTCTTCATAATTTTAAACACTTTAATCATGTCACCTTTTAATCTTCTTTTGCTTTAATTGAAAAAGCTTAGCTTTTTAAAATCTTTCCTCATAACTCATCCCCTGTATCCCTAGAATTAGCCTAATCACTCTTCTCTTGACCTTTTCTAGTGCTGCTATGTCCTTTTTGTAGAATGGAGACCAAAACTGCACACAGTACTCCAGATGAGGCCTCACCAGTGAATTATGAATCTTGAGCATAACGGCCTTGGACTTGTACGACACACATTGTGCTATATAACCTAACTGTTAACTGAAGTTGGCAGTAATTTTTAGGTTGCCCCTCTACACCCCCACACCCACAATCTCTCTTCCCAAATTTTGTGAAAATCAGATCTACTGTTTCACTAAAGTGATTTCCATAAAATTTTATAACATTATCTAGTGCTGGCAAGGTTCTGCTTATTACTTTGAAATAGTAAGTATCTCTGGGGTCACAAATTTTAATATAGGATACTTACGCAGTCCTTGTAGTGAATAAATCTAATGCAATAAAATGTCGAAGAAGCCAGGAGGCTGAAACAAATTCTGTTATGGATTTTGCCTCTTTAGGATTCTATACTTAAGGCAGTTTTGTGATTTTTTTACTAATCAAAGGTCAGGTTCCATCACAAAGACCCAGATAATAATCAATATATCCTCTTTTCTGTAATTTCATTTTCGTCAGTTTTACAGCATATTACTGTATGTAAAGAACAACAGGAAAAGCAGCATGTCGAATACCACTAAAATCTAATGACATATTGTCATAATTCAGATTATTCATAATACACCTGAAGGCAGTCAACCTAGCTTTCTTTTCATTTTTAGATAGATAGATAGATAGATAGATAGATAGATAGATAGATAGATAGATAGATAGATAGATAGATAGATAGATAGATAGATAGATAGATAGATAGATAGATAGATAGATAGATAGTACTTTATTTCATTTTTTATTAAGAAATGTTTCTGTTTTTTAATTCTTTCAAAAATGCATACTGATACAGCCCTTCAATATGTCTTCAATTAATAAAAGATTTTCAAATAATATGTTCAATACACATATGATTTTTAGAATCTGGCATAAAGTTTACAATAATCTAACACCGTGTTATAACATTGCAAAAATGCTCAGTGGACAATGTCATGAATTATGATTGTTCTAAAACCACAATCATGTCATGAAGTCCTCCATAGTGCTAATATTGTAAAAGTAGAGCTTCTGTGGGGTCTTTTCTAACAATGCAGACAAAATGATTCTGCTTTTCCATTAAACTGCTACAAACCCAAGGGATTTTGTTTGACTGGAATTCTAAACAGGCATCTGAAGACATATTTTACTGCTATCTGCAACATAAACATACAGCTTAGCTCATTTTGGAGTGAAACACTAAATGCAAGGCTTTGTTGATTTTGCAAGGTAGACATCAAAATGAAAGTTTGCCCCTTGAATTAAATTATCAATTTTATTATCACTAGAATATCAGGTTTGCAC